>NC_045172.1:2408223-2460723 GCF_900700415.2 Clupea harengus | reverse complement strand
GCCTGGTATGGTGACTATGGGGCGGTAAATTTAACAGACCTTATTTTGGTAGAGTACCTCTGTCCACAAAATCCGGTCCACAGGTGACTACCTAATGGCTCTGAAATCCAGACCTTTTGTTTTGAGCAGGTCTTTCACCCACTGTTCAACCTTTCTTGTGCTCACAGTCAGCAGCAGCTGGTGAAGAGAGCAGAGAAGAGTTCTTCCTTTCCACTTCGATCCCTTAATGTTTCAGTCCAATCATGTGCAACCACATTCATTAGCGGAATGATGAGCACTCTGTAATTATTATCAAAGCCACTACAAAGCTAATTTATCTTTGTTTTGATTCCCTGTAATCAATTCATCAAGAAGTATTAGCTCAGAAATATCACAGTGTGCCATTTCAAAATGAACGAGGACACCACACGAATGATCTGTCTGTTTGTCCATATCGCTGCCTGCCGGTTCGCTGTCCTTTCTGACTGTATGTCTGTCTGTACATACATGATATTTAGCATCCCTCTACTCTGGTACTGCAGTGTCTTATAGTAAGACCATTGTGTCGAACCCATGGCTGTGTGTTTGGTGGGTGGCTTGTGTTGTTAGAAGTATTCATCCTGGCTCTGATAGGGGTCAGAGATTTCGCTTTTTTTTGTCTTCCTTGAAAAACCGAAGCCTCAGTACTAGAAAGGATTGATTGCCTTTGGGGTGTTTTACACAGGAGTAGGTGGGGCCGTGTGTGTGTGTGTGTGTGTGTTTACAGGTGTGTTGTGTTTATTTGTTCCTGAGGTCAGAAGAATCCTTTTTTTACCTCAGGGGCATGAAGCTAATGTCAACGCTATTGTAGTGTCGAGGAACATAATCCCCAACCCCCGCCCATACACACACACACACACACACACACACACACACACACACACACACACACACACACAGACACACACACACACACTTACACACACACACACACCCTGTTCTTCTCTCACTCTCTCTTAGTATTTATTGGCTTGTAATGAGATAAGTATTTGGCATTGGCGGTATCGGCACCAGGATCGAGGCGTAAGTGACTGATCCTCTGGAAGATGAGCGGCCCCTAATCCCCCCTCCAGCCCTGCTGAGATCTGCCCAGATCTGCTTACTCTGCGGCTTATTATCAGCACACGGCTTCCCCCCGCCAGCACACTCCAGTCCGGCACTGAGTGGGACGAGCAGCCACTGAGTGGGAGAGGCAGAGAGATGGAGAGAGATGGAGAGAGATTCAATGGCTAAATATATTTGCCCACGCCTAAGGTTTATCTGCATGGGTTGCACAGAGATTAGGAGTGATTATCCCCCCGTACCTTAGTCAGCCCCTTCTGCGTGGAGTTTGGAGGGTTTGGAAATTAGGAATAGATTTGATCTTGCTTTTGGTTTTTTAAACTAGCATTTTATCACAATTTATCTCTCAGTACTTAAGTTTCCATACTTTATGATTTATATAATTTGTCGAACTAGATTTGTGTCTAATTCAAAGGTGGGTTATAACTACTAAAATGAACTAAAATGTATTTATCTTTAAGCAGTTTCCAAACTTTTTTCCTGGTTCCAAGTGTTTATGTGTGACATGGATTCTTTATGAATATGTGTTACCTATCCTTGCACCCAGAGGTCAAGTGGTGACAGGGGACTGGCTATGTGGTACTGAAGTTAAAGTAAATATATACTGTTGCCAGGATCTTGTTCACAGATCAGTTACCTGCTTCATAGGGATCCCTGTCTCATTTTTCTTCCCTGTCACACACGCACACTCACACACAGACACACAGACCGACACACACACACACTCACACACAGACACACACACACACAAACACACACACACTCACACACAGACACACACACACAAACACGCACACTCACACACAGACACACAGACCGACACACACACACACACACACTCACACACAGACACACACACACACACACAAACACACACACACTCACACACACTTACTGTCGTTTGCTTTAGTCACTGTTTCTCTCTACTAACCCCCTCCCCACATACACACACACTGAGCGCTTTTAAACAGAGATGTCAGTGTTTAATGCAGGCGGTGATTAGTTTACCGTGGACTGATTGGAAATTAATTAAAGTGATGAGGGGGGCCCAGCGGAGGGCCCGGCGTGTTGGCAGGAGCGCTCGCGGTGGCGGGGTGGCGGCGGAGCCTTAGTGCTCCTCTGGGAGACGGCGCTCATCTGAGGCTCCGCGGGGCGTCTGCCCGCCGCGCCAATCAACTCGCTTGCTCACTCTCTGCTCTGCACTCACACACTCTCATCAGATACCGACTACAGGGGTGAAGGGGGAGGGGGGCACGGGGTGGGGGGAGGGGGGGGGGGGGGGTGAGAACACTAACAAGGCCTACCTTCATGTTTATGAGGTGTGTGTGTGTGTGTGTGTTTTAACAAAGGCAAAAAACTGCTGCAAATTAGGACAGAGGGATTTCTGTGTTTGTGTAGGAGACCCCTGTGGACAAAGGTGGTGTGTCACAATGAAAAAGGGAGAATTAGTGTGTGTAAGTGTGTGTATGTGTCTGTGTGTGTGTGTGAGGGAGAGAGAGAGAGAGAGATGTCGTTCCTGTTGTAAGGTAATCTTTTCTTCTCTATTCATCACCTCTTGTGTGTCCCACTGCACACCACACTAGCCTCTTTAGCTTAGCGTCACCCATTATATTCCATGCATCACTGTGCTCTCTCATGGACTGGTCATTCAGTTACTGTGTATTGGATGGAAATGCCTCTGTAACTATGAACTGTGTGTGTGTGTGTGTGTGTGTGTGTGTGTGTGTGTGTGTGTGTGTGTGTGTGTGTGTGTGTGTGTGTGTGTGTGTGTGTGTGTGTGTGTGTGTGTGTGTGTGTGTGTGTTTGTATCCAAGTGTGTGAATGTGTGTCAGTGTGTGTATTTGTGGTCAACAGGAAGGAGGGGGATGACATTACTGCTTTTCCCAAACCTAATTGGTATGCACCTGCTGGCCAACCTAATCATATGCTTCAGTCTATAATGGGGAAGGTACTTGAGAAATGTACTGCCTCGTTGCTTTTTCCACATCACCCTCTCCTTTTCTCCTTTTCTCCTTTTCTCCTTTTCTCCTTTTCTTCCTCCGCCCCTCGGCCCCAGCGTGGCCAGCCTGTGGTATACACAGTGGAATGCTTGATTGACAGGCCCATTCTGAGCTCGCTGGCGGAGGCATGCTGGGAGGTGAGATTGTCAGCATATGGCCGTCTGATGCTGGCTGCCAGGGGCCCCCGGGGCCTTTCAGTGCGGCGATAAACAAACAACTCTAGGGGCCGCAGGCGTAAACACCTACACATATCATACACAAACAACACGCGCGCACTTCTTTGGACAAGAAAAAGTTGTGGCATTTACTCTGAGGATGTATGACCTCAAAAGTGTGTTTTTCTGTGTTTTCATTGGTGTGAATGTCCCTTTCCCTGTTGAAGAAACCGAAAGTAACTACCTGCCAAAAGGCCAATGATAGACAAGAGAGAGACTGAAAGGCAGAGAGAGATAAAGGTGATGGAAGAGGAAGAAACTATGACAAAATGGAAGTAATGTGGGAATATTTCAATATTAGCACTGAAATACTTAAATGCAAGAGAAGAGATTGCAAGAAAAGTGTGATTGCTAACAGCAGCAGAGGATCGCTAACCCTTTCAAATGACAGATCATCCTGCCCTAGCACTGATTATAACAATGACACAATCTGGGACACATGAGCATACAGCACACTGTAGGCTTTATGATGAATAAAACAGTCTTAAATGAGTTAACAGTCTTCATTTGTTGTGTGCAATAAGCTACATAACATGTCCAGATCAAGGCAAAAAATATAATTTGTCCATTTACTAAGTTCAAAGTCTAAAAAAAGAATATAAATCAGTGTCCTAAAAATAAACAACCAGAAGTACCAATGTCTCCACAACTGAGATTGGTAGCCTGTAGTACTAAACCTAATGTTTATTAAGCTCAAAATACTTTCAGATTCATTAAGCCGGCAAATACGCTCATACGTTTTATTAGAACAGTGAGTGAAGTATTGACTCCGGCACCCAAACACTTCACTTCACTTCACCATCTAGGTCTGAAGTAATATTCTCATGGTTTAATATTATCAGCTACATGAAGTCTCTGTAGGCTTGCTTTTCTGAAGTTTGACCACAAGTATGCAGTATATAGAGGTGTAGAGTTTGCTCTGAACAGAGACATCTTCACAAGTGTGCAGTATAAAGTGGTGTAGACTAAGTATGCTCTGAACAGAGACATCTTCACAAGTGTGCAGTATAAAGTGGTGTAGACTGAGTATGCTCTGAACAGAGACATCTTCACAAGTATGCAGTATATAGAGGTGTAGAGTTTGCTCTGAACAGAGACATCTTCACAAGTGTGCAGTATAAAGTGGTGTACAGTATGTTCTGAACAGAGACATCTTCACAAGTGTGCAGTATATAGTGGTGTACAGTATGCTCTGAACAGAGACATCTTCACAAGTGTGCAGTATATAGTGGTGTAGTTTGCTCTGAACAGAGACGTCTTCACTCCATCTGTACACACTACATTTGAGGATATTTTTGAGAATAAGAGAATATTTGCTTGTACATACATCATGCTGCATTAACTATGAATATGTTCATCATCTGTCATTTGTTCTAAAATGTCCAAGATATTTTCCGTTATTACAGACACTAAGATTATTATCCGACAATTTAAATGTCAGGACATTTTAAGGGGTTTATCCTCTTTGTTTTTACAGATTATGATGGCACTCTGACGACTTACTGGCCTTGTATTTCACATCATGTTCCACACCAGAACTGCTGGAGACCAGCGCTATATGGGCTAACAACCACAAGATCATCTGCAAACATAACATGACAGTGGTGAATGGTGGCTGGTCGTGGCTGGTGATTGAAACAGATTATTATTATTATCATTATCATTGGATGCAGATTAATGCTGCATCCAAGCATTACATGATTATAGTCCAACTTAAAATTGTCAACTGCCTGTAGAATATACTGGAATAAACCAGGCTGAATGTGTGGACAGTGGTCTGTTCCTGTCTGGGGTTTTGAGAACATAAACAGTATTCCATCTTCCTGCCTCAGCAGGACACACAAAGCAAAACAAATGTCTCCCAACTATACAAGCTTCAAATTCCATTTAGATATTTACAAATTGTTTACTATTAAACAAGTGACAGAAGTAGGTGTATTACTGCTGGAACCACCAACACCAACACTATTTCCAAATTCAACTGCAATTGGATATACTTCATTAGCAAGTGTAACATAACCAGATACAAGTTGATTTCAATAACAAATGATGCACCAAGAGGGCCTAATGTCTGCCAAAACTCACACCCCTTCTTTCTCTCTAGCTAGATTTTTTACTTCTGGCAAACTGACATCCAGAAATTAGTACCTCCTGTTTACTCTAGTCAAAGGCAATTCAATGTCCACAACAATAACGATAGCATTAACTTGTGGTAGCTAATGCCTGGCGTAAACCTGTTGTCTTACCTTGCTAGCTGACGTTAGACGTTAACTTGTTCATAAGCCATTGCTCCTGTTGTTTTGTCCTGTGCTTTCTAGTTTTTCATTGGGTAAATATAAAAAAGTGAAAAATCCTGTACATTTCAAGTGTTATCTCTTATTTGAAGTCAGATGTAAAATGACCTAGCTATTTAGAAAAACCTAAACAATCATTAACTATGATAATGATCAAACGCTGTGAGGGTAGACAGGAGGTGAATGGGAGAGAGATGGAGAGTGGGAGAGAGGGATGACCTCAGGCCAGGCTGGAGCCTAGATTTCTGTGGGTGCTGGACCTGTGTATGGTGTGGGACACTATGGCTACAAATATACAGGCTGTAATTAATCCCCAAGGGAGCTGGTACCTCCTGTTATCTGCAGACTTACAGCTAGGTTACAGTTAGCTATGAAGTCTGATACAGAGCCGTATTGGATTTTGTGAATTGTGGCTGTCAGAAACCTGAAGCATCCTGAATTCTCCAAAGTGTTTCCCCATTCATTTCAATGGAAATTACAATAACAAGAACACTACAGGGGGTATTGCAACCATTTTGACAAGAGTACTACACAGGATCAGGACAGCTGTGTTGGAGCTGTGATGGTATCTCAAAAGTGCAAGGAGCAGAAGCGGCACCAAAGAAAAGAAATTTGAATAAATAATTAAATCATGCATGCACAGAGAGAAAGAGAGAGAGAGAGAGAGAGAGAGAGAGCCTATATTAAAAGCACTTTGCTTGACTATAATGGGACTAATACAATAATATAATATAAGTATATTGGAGATTGACTGACTGATTATTGACTGATAGCCTCGGACTACAGAAACAACCAAATACACGAGATTAAATAGCACTCAAGCCCTGTAAAAATGACATAAAACAAGATTTAAAAGGTACATAAGATTAAACAAATATGCAAATATTCCAAGTCATTAATATGTTGAATAAAATACAATATGAGTTTGCCGAGAGAAAGAGAAAAACAAAGAAATGAAACAGATGGAACAGAGAGAGAGAGAGAGAGAGAGAGAGAGAGAGAGAGAGAAAGATAGATAGATAGATGGAAAGGTATTGAAAGAGAGGGAGAGACAGAGACAGCTGCAGAGGCTGCACCAGTGACAGTTGAGTCAGTTAACCATTGGCAGTTTTAGAATGTTGAAATCACCATTAATTGAAGATTCCACCATTCATTGCAATGGGACATTTTGAATGGGTTATCTTAAAATGTTTAAAAAGAGTAAAGTGCAGAAAAATGAAAATGACATACAATTTGTGCCATTTACCAGACCTACACAACTTTTGAATTAAGTTTGTACATAAAGTGGTTCAAGCTGAATTAAACCTGAAAGAAGAAGAAGAAAAAAAAGAAGAAGACGAAGAAGCCTAGGAATATCAGTATAGTGCTTGGCTTTGGTGGTTAAGGTAGTGTCTGACAGGTCATGCACCTCCCAGACGCCTCTTGTAGCTATTTGATTTAATGAGGTCTCCGATCCAGACAAGCATGTAAAGACTAATTGACAAATACTTTAAATAATTTCCAAGTAGCACAAGTGCAATAATAATTGGTTCCCCTAATCTGGGCAATAATTAGCAGTGCTAGTGTGCAGCGGCAGTGGAGGGCTTGAATGAGATCTTGCCGGGGTTTCTGAGGTGGTCTGGCCCCTTCAGGTGGTTCCCTGGAGAAAGACGCTGGGGTACAGAGCAATCTTTGTTCCGCGGGTTGCTCTTTGTGGGTGGGCCCCTCTCGGACAGAGGGGGGCATTGGGAGGGGTGAGGGTGGGGGAGAGGTTGTTTTTTTGTCTCCCTGGGGAAATTGAGTGTGTGGTTGGGGAGGTGGTCTGTGAATGCAGCACTGAATGTGGACGCGGCATCATGGGAAGGCTTGTGGCTGTGGCTGTGACGCCTGCTCATCCTAGATCTGTCTCTCTGTCCCTCTCCCTCTCCACCTTCACACTGCTCATTATTCTACAATCCACATTTTCCAGATGTCTCGTAGTTGGTAGTCTACTGTAGACTTCTAGTAAGAGAAGTGTGACACATGTATCGTGTTCTGCATGTGGAACACTGAACACTCTACACTGCACTAACAGAGATGAGAGAATATGGAACACTGAACACTGTACACTGTACACTGAACACTGAACACTGTACACTGAACACTGAACACTGTACACTGAACACTGCACTAACAGAGATGAGAGGATACGAAACACTGAACACTGTACACTGTACACTGCATTAACAGAGATGAGAGAATATGGACCACTGTACACTGCACACTGCACTAACAGATATGAGAGGATATTTAGTGCTGGAATTAACTGCTGACTGCACAGAATGACAGGATAAGTGCAACAGGTCCCTCCTTTCTTCATTTACTTGGGTGAATGAAAGGGACACTTAGAATAATACTGCTTCTCTGAAAAAGAAGAAAGGGTGAATAGCTTTAAAAGGGGAGGTTGTGGAGAACACACTTGATAAGCACTGTAAGATGCTAGCTCAGGTAGAACACTGCCTTCATCATTTCTGATAGTGTGTACACAAATGCACTACTTCAGGTCTTAATGTGCTAAACAGCCCTACGGGTATAATGTGTGTCTGTGTACAGTAGTAGCATTCTGACCCATTTGTATTTGAGCAGCCCGTCCTGCTGTGTGCCGTCACCTAGAGTATCTCAACGGCTGCGTCTGGAGTTATCTGGGTGTCTGAGTCCGTGAGGGAACAGCGGTGGCGTGGCCTGTCTGTAAAATATGCTAACACATATAAAGATACGCCTGGTCCCCTGGCCTCGCGCTGACATTTCCCGCGTCTGGGCAAGGACATGCCCTTTTCACTCTACCCATCTCTTCCAGCTAATCAGCTGTCTTGAAAGGCAGGCCGATAAGGCCCTTTGTTTGTGCTGACAATGTCGTGATGGTGTGGCCTGGGAAGATCACAGGCGAGGCTTCCCCTTTTAAAGGAGGTTAGCCACCAGAGAGAACTCATTACCTCGGTGCATGTGGGTTAATTAGCTCACCAAGACTGCTCTTGTAGAATAGAAAAAAAGGTGGAGAGAAAGAAAGAGTAAGAAAAAAAATCACATCTGTGTTTGGTCTTTCATCAGAGCTTTAGTACACTGAGGTAATTATCAGTGCTAATGGATTTAGTGGTCAAGCCTGGTGCAAGCTGAGAAAATATGGTGGTGCTCAGAATAACCTGTAACTGCGGGGAGACGCTTGTGTGGCTTAAAGCTTTGGGTCTTATGCAGAATGACTGACCACAGGGTTTCTGTGGGGCAGATATTTACTCTGTGCAGATGAAATGGTTTTTCATGAAAGAGGTAGATTCTTTTTCTAGAAATGTATATTAGGACGTGATTTAGCTCCTCGTAGTCCTCCCTTATTGTTGTTACAAAACAACAACTGCACTGAGAACAAAAACATTGAACAATGTGCGTCTGAGTGTGCATACTGTTTTTGTGTAATTATGTGCGTCTGAGTGTGCATACTGTTTTTGTATAGTTATGTGCGTCTCAGTTGGTCACAGAAATTTGCACAAATTATGGTTTTGACAAAAGGCATCTGCTGCGTGTTTGTGTGTGTGTTTGTGTGTGTGTGTGTGTGTGTGTGTTTGTGTTTGTGTGTGTGTGTGTGTGTGTGTGTGTGTGTGTGTGTGTGTGTGTGTGTGTGTGTGTGTGTGTGTGTGAATGCCTGATATATGAAATAAGTGCCATATCACAGATGTCTGCAGGGTGGGTTTATCAGTGTCCTCTTCTCCCCTCCCCCTGATCACAATCTCTGCGCGTCTGAAAGGGTTAGAGAGGCTAAAAGCAGGTCTTCATCTGAGACAGCCAGTCAACAGACCAGCATCTATATCATCAATAACTCCTTCTGTAAGACCATGTATACACATTCACAGCCAAGACTGTGTGAAACAAGCCCCCAAGCACATGGAAAACACACAACATAGTGAGCATGACTGGGTCATGATTAGTTATGGAACCATGTGTAGTCCTCCCAGTCAGAATGAATCAATATGCATATTTTAAGCCTAGGTTTAAAGCAATCAAAGAGACATAAATATACCATCATTAGTTTTATTCATAATTGTTTATTCAGTGAGTGAAATTTTACAAGTTGATAACTGATGATAACTGTTGATAAGTTCCTTTAACCAGTTTTAAATTCATATGGAACTAGAATCTTACCGCTGGAAATCTCCCCCCGAGCTCCCTGTGTTTCCAGAACACAGAAGTTGTACCTCAAACTCCTCTACAGTGAGTGTAAAAGGTTTATATCATTTTCTGTCTTCCCCAATTTAGTCTCTGTGTCTTCTCATTGTCATCCTAACTCCCTCTCCAAGATCCTGTAGGTGGCTGCAACCGTGTGGTGTAGCCCGGAGCAAAAGAACAAGGGGAGAGAAAGGGATGTGGAAATCCTCATGTTTCACACTGTCCCTTCTCGTGCAGAGCCACAAAAGCACAACCCCTGGAGGGACAGCAGTGGCCAGCCATTTCCCAAAGAGGCGGCGTGTTCCTGTGGACCTTATACTTTCTCACACGCCGCCTCAGGACATACTGTATGCTGATGGCACCCAATACTGTAGGAAATAATGTATAATCCCTTCGCTGGCACAGCTTGTTCCTGTCGGCTCTTTTTTGACACAGACTAATGTTTATTGAATATTAGCAATTTTGCAGTCGCGTACAATATTTTCTAATTTTTCCAAGGGGGTCAAGGAGTACACAGTAAACAAATATAATTAATGGCTAATTTATATACATTATGTTTCTATCAATGATTGCATTAGCATATGAATGCAAACGGTATAATTTAACCACACTACGTTTATTGTCTAAATGCGACACCAAAGTCCCATGCTTTAGAAGGATCCCATAGTGCCACCGTTTCTTTATGGAAAGATCATTTTGAAGTCTTGATAGATTGCGTTTCTCTCTTTGTAAAATCACTGCACATCTGGAGTACATTACCATGCAAATACAGATAATGGCCAGACTTATTTTCATTCCAGATCTCCAATGGGAACTGTGTCTCGTGTCTCGTGCACGTATTCTGGTCCAGGGAGATATCACATTAACTCCAGCCGATGGTGCATTCAAAAAACACTGGGGGTGTCACTCTCTCCCTGTTAGTGGGATCGGTGGTAATTGTAGTATGAGATCTTAATAATATTACACGTATCTCCTGCTTTTAAGAAGCCCATCATGAAAGCGTGCGGCATATAATGCATTTTGAAATATATCTGCCTCATCCATGAAATCCCCAGATGTATTGGCACGGCACATAATGACCCCACTTCAATTTGCCTGGTCAGACTTATTTCCTATGTAAATAGTACATTCCAAAAATGACTATAATATCTGATAAAGGTATCAAATTGCCTTCATATGACTTTTTTTTGCCTATTACTTAGTAGCAGGAGCTGGACCAGTAGACGGAAGCCACTTTGGATCATTATGAGCGTTCTGATTGGTCTCTCAGGCCTTTGGGGACTAGGGAGGGGCGGGGGGGGGGGGGGGGGGGGCATGAGACGCGGAGAGGCAGAGAGGCAGAAAGGAAGAGAGAAAACGTGAGGATTGCACTTGAGCGGCTCATAGATGATTCAAATGCACTCCTCCAAGCTCCCCCTTCCTCTTCAGTCTCAAATGCAGCTAATGTCTTTGGGCCTTGCCTCTGGATCCCCGCTCTGAAGATCATGGCTCGCTGTCAATTTCTCAATTTCACCAAATCCCAATCCGCTTAGACCCTCGTGTTAAACAGACCTTTTACAGGACATGGCCCCTAGAAGAAGTGCTCTTTTTAAACCACTGCCATCAGGTTCTTCATCACTGTATCATTTTAGTATTTTTCCTTACCACCGTGTGAAGTGTGTTTTCATTTAGGCAAGGCAGGATGAGGGCGTTATGGTAGCCAGTCCTTCGCTTCATGTCGCTTCAGAATGTCCACATACACTCAGGCACACACTTTGTGAGTATCACTCGTTCTCAGAGAAAGATGTTTTTTTTTCTTCTTTTCTTTTTTTATGCTGTATGGCACGTTACTTATGTGAGGTAGAAGGGATTACAATCATGTCTTGATTTCAATAAAACACAAAATTAGCTTAATGCAAATATGCCATTGAAACATTTTTTTCATTGTGAACAAAAACATATTTTGTGGTATTGTTAGAAAAACAAAATGAATCATCAAAGCAAATTAACACCACTTTTTAATATATTGTAATGTTTAATGACAAATTGAAATTCAGTTCTTCACTGATCATTAATTAATAATTTCTGCTGAATTGAAACACAGCGAGGAGCAGATGTTTCAGGTCTCAAAAGCAAATGCTGAGAAAAATCTGTAGTCATTCTATCTTCTGCAGTGTGCCCCAAAATGAATGAGAGAGACGGCTGATGACACATTATCTTGCATTTATAAACTCTCTGGAAAGTGTCATTTATTACAAAGTGAACAAATAGGTTTCATGACTTTATACTGACTATATGCCCGCGTATGTCTTTAAACTGACTATATCCCTGCGTATGTCTTTATACTGACTATATGCCTGCGTATTTCTTGGATATTTGGTTTCATTATTTGCATCATGTTCTAGCTCTGGTGTACTTCTTTGAACTGTTTAATGTACTTCTTAACAGCCATAACCATGAACTGTTTAATGTACTTCTTAACAGCCATAACCATGAACTGTTTAATGTACTTCTTAACAGCCATAACCATGAACTGTTTAATGTACTTCTTAACAGCCAAAAACATGCATCCTTTTCATTCATTTAGTATTTTACAATTCTTTTTACAGTTGATAGCATACATTTATTTTGTATTATTTTGTGCTAAGACTATTAGGCAATATTCTGATTAAGAGTATTTAGTGGTAAAGAGGTTGGATGGTTTCTTTGAAATGAGCATAATTACAATTTATTCATGGCTTCATATATATCCAGGCCACTGTATAATTAGTCTGTTTTGTGAAGGCTCAGTGTGCCAAACCAAACCCACATGCAGCTTGCATTTCAAATGCTTTTATTTTCCACTTGCTGTCTTACGAACAACAGGAACACAAACAAAACCCCCACACAACATCAGTGAGAGAAAAGACGAGGAGCCGAGAAAAGTGGAATGATTTTTATGTGTCAGGGAAGCTGTGTCACAGTCGACTAAAGAGCTGCTAGGCATTGTGAAAAAGAGAGTGATGTAGTGGGAGAGAAGGAGAGAAGGAGAGAAGGAGCGAGGGAGAAAAGAGAAGCGCGTTTGCGAGTAAAGAGATGTGAAGACAGAGAGAGGGGAGAGTGGGGCTGGAGACTGTGGGTGGTTTGTCACTGACACCAGCCCACTGTCCACGTGCTGCTCTTTACTGTACATACTGGTAATTTGAGTAATTCTATTGCAGGGTTTGTCGATCCTGAAATTACAGCACTACTGTCTTTGTGCGTGTGTGTAATTTAGTTGTTTCCCATTCTGTGATTGAAGTGAAATTGAAGCTGCCAGGCCGGGTCGGCTCGGAGGTAACTGCAGCTGTTTTATTTTTTCTCCAGGGCAATAGGAGTGGGAGCCGGAGTGAGGATTCTCAGACAGAGGCGCTGAATGGGCTGCAGGTCTGTGCGCTTTTAACACCAGCTAAAGAGGAATGTTTGGGTAATTAAGACACCATGCATATTTTGACCCCTGTGAGTTATGTTCCAATTAAATATATATATATAAAAAAATATTTCAATTTTTAATTGTATTTTACACCAACAAAAAACAAATAATAATAAAAAATTCAATAAAAAAAAAATTATAATAACATTTTTGTCACAGTAGTTAAAGTAACTATACAAGATGGTTAATCTCCAAACCCGTTGCAGAATGCATTGCAGTGGCCAGCCTGTGAAGGCCTGCTTGGAGTGTAAAAGGCTTGCAATAAATAGTTCTATTTACCATGGCGACTGGAGCCTTGTGCTCTCGGTTTCTTTGGTAACCAGAGGCACTTTCTATTGGTTTAGCTATTGAACCCCCTGCTAGAGACAAAAGAAAGGCCCAGCGCTTGTAATTCCTTATCAGAAAATCCCATTACGCTATTCCACTTTAGCCCCGACCAACACAAAAGTGAGAGGAAATAATTCCTGTCTGAGGGTTTCCAAAGGGGAGGGAGGGTTTTAGGACCTCACTGCTCTCACACAAAATCATCTCACAAGACCAAACAAAAGCGCATCATAAAAACCCACATCAATTGCACAGCAGAGTTGCCATGTTTGAAAATCGCACTGAGAATCTGTCGCTGAGAGATTCTCTACAGGTCTAATCTTTACAGTTGAATGTGCCACAATATGCCTGCAAATGTGCCTGTTTGTGTCTGAATAGGTGTTCAACACAGGCAAAACAAAACACAGTCCTTATAGTCCCGCTTGCACAGGGATTTTCAGAAATGACAATTTAAGCAATGTAAGCTCATATATGTATTTTGTATGCTGTATTGATACGTGTTCTTAACCAGGCTTTAAAATGATACCATAGCATCTGGATCTTTTTAACATTGGTATGTAGCAGGTTGAAAAGAGTTTCAGAGGAATAATCTCAGTTTTACTGACAATACCACAAATTATCAAAAGGATGTCATTATTCTCCTCACTGTATCTTCAGAAAACTGTAAAAATCTTAGGAACTTGGACATTTTATTTTAATCGTTTTGATTTGATAGGCATAATGAAATGGCTGCACTGAGTCCCCCAATGTTCATTTGTTCTACTGACACATTGCAGTGCGGTCACATCTCTCTATTCCTCCCAGGACCACTAGGGGGCTCTCTGTGTGGATCTGGCCTCTGTGCTGATGTGTTTGTTATGTGGTGTGTATTTCATGTGGTTTGATCCATGTCTGCTGCTATTGTCCCTATGGCAGTTTCTGAGCAAATGGACAGGTCCTGCCTTAGGCTTTGGCACTATGCTCTATGTGTCCAGATGTGTACGTGTTTGTGTGTGAGAGAGGGCTAGAACACACAGGCCTTGTGGTATGCTGCTATGGGCTTTTAATGAGGTTTTGCAGAGGACACCTTTTGCCATTCTCCTCACAGAGGTTGTATGCAGGTGTTTGTGTGCGTGTGTGTGTGTGTGTGTGTGCGTGTGTGTGTGTGTGTGTGTGTGTGTGTGTGTGTTTGTGTGTATGTGTGTGTGTCTGCAGGTTCCACAAATTAATGGTATTCCTATGCACATGGTTAACTACTGATTCCTGATCTCTCTCTCTCTCTCTCTGCTGGCTATCTAATTATCCCCCTTGCTTAATTGGCTGATTAAAACCTTGTCACCACACAGTAAGGGATTCCTGATGAGTGCAGTTTTGGAGAAGCTTCTTCGTGAATCAGCCAGGTGGAAACTGCTTCACACAGCTTTCACGCCAGCTTGCACCTGCTTCGCACGCCTGGCTGTGGGTTTAGTAGGTCAGCAGAATTAAATGCACACATATATGCTTGAGTGTACTGGACATCACACACACACACACACACACACACACACACACACACACACACACACACACACACACACACACACACACACACACACACACACACACACACACACACAAGAATGGACACATACGAGCCTAAATAAACACAGCATAAACACACACACACACACACACAGGCATGGACACATACGAACCAAAACAAACAGTCATGCACACGCACACAGCTACACAAACAAAACACACTTACATTTCAAGGCTGCTGTCATTCAAACATTGGGAATAAAACTGTCAGTGAGAGTGAGAAAATGCTACTTATTTTGAGTTATGCGGCTGTATTGTATTTACTCTCATTTGAATATAAGAACTGAGTGTTGTTGCTGTGATATTGCATTTCACTTGACCACTCAGCATGCTTTTAGAATAAAATGTGTCAAATGGCCAACCCAACACACACCATGGAGCCATACTTGAGGGCTGTCAAAAGGCTGAGCACGTGGTGATTTTAGTTTAGATGCTTGTTTGCTGTTTATTTTGTATCCATCAAAAAGAACTCAAACAAACAGTGTTGCTCTTAATGAGGAGGCCTGGCAGCTAATGTTCCTGCAGCCACTCCTCAGGCTTGGCCTCACACTTTTGAAATCATGTTTCTGAGCATTTTTTTCTTTCCCCTTTCAAAGTATTTTTTCCTAAGTGCTGGTCCATGGAATTTGAATATGCCCCGTCAAGCACACACACACACCCACCCACCCACCCACCCACACCCACACACACACACACACACACACACACACACACACACACACACACACACACACACACACACACACACACACAGACGCACACACACACACACACACACACACACACACAGACGCACACACACAGACGCACACACACAGACGCACACACACACACACACACACACACACACACACACACAGACGCACACACACACACACACACACACACACACACACACACACACACACACACACACACACACACACATACAGACGCACACACACAGACGCACACACACAGACACACACACACACACGCACACTCACAAACACACATGACCCCCCTACTCTTCTCCTCCTTTTCACTGTCATAAGCACCCTGAGACTTTGCCACTGGCGAAGCATTTGTGCTTCTGCAAATCAGGTTGTGGCGCTAAATTGAGATGTATGGCGTTGGCCGTTGCAGTGAGTGATTGGAGGAGAATGAGGGGGGCACGCCGGAGCTGTAAATCAGGCCTGTCAGTCCGGCGGAGCCTCTAATCTCCACTCACATCCACTGCAGGTATTGATCCAGAGCCTTCCATAATTCCCCTTCACATAACACAAGCAATTTCATGTAATACCTATAATAAGACAGCATTCAAGCTCAAGTAGCCATCAGGGCCTCGGAATCTAATACAGAGGTGAAGCCTCAGACTGAGTACATCAGAGCATTGAAAACAGCCCATGACCCCCCTTTCGCTTTTCTCTCCCTTTCTCTTTCTCTCTCTGTCAATCTCTTTTTCAGGCTCTCTTTGGCCATTTTCAGTGCCTATCTGCAGTAACACAAGTGGACCAAATACTTGGTATAAACAAAAACAAATTGTGACTCAAATATCAAAGAAAATAGATTATTCATAGTGCTCTGCATTCTCACATTTATCCTCAGAGTTCTCTTTTACTTTATCAGTCAGGTTTGTTAAACAAAAGGCCATAAATATAACTGAAATGGCTACACGTGTGTTTCAGTGGCAGGGACTGGATGTTTGGTCAGGCTGGAGGGGAAGCTGAAGAGAGCACTCAGAGGACCTCAGACTGGGCCGAAGGTTTACCTTCCAACAGGACAATGACCCTAAGCACACTGCCCAGACCATGCCGGAGTGGCTCAGGGACAACTCTGTGAACATCCTTGCCCTGACTTGAACCCACTCAAACATCTCTGGAGAGACCTGAAGATGGCTGTCCACCGACAGTCCCCAACTGACGGAGCTTCAGAGGTTCTGCAGAGAAAAATGGCAGAATCCCCAAATCCAGGTGTGCAAAGCTTGTTGCGTCACACCCAAGAATACTCCAGGCTGTAATCACCGCCAAAGGTGCTTAAACTAATTATAGAAGGGTCCGTTTTTGCAGACATTTCTAAAATCCTGTTTTCACTTGATCATTATTGGGTATTGAGTGTAGACAGATTGTAAAAAAACTGAATTTAAACGATTTTAGCACAAGTTTGCAACATAACAAAATATAAAAAAGTGAAGGGGTCTGAAGACCTTCTGAATGCGCTGCATGTCTGACCCCTAGGCAAAGGCAGGTGATGGACAGAAGTGCATTCAGGCATTCTGGGCACTCTGAAAGCCTGCTCTGGGCCCCATTCATTAACTCCTTCACTCAACCAGAATTCTGTAGGTCCTAATGGCATCCCCGCCTTCCGTCCCACTAGTCATGCTGCTATTTGTGGACATAACCAAGATCTAGACACAGACCTCCAGCATTTTCCTTTTCTGCAAACACTCACTTGTGGAGTGTGTGGAGCACACATGTAAACGTTTGTGTTGTGTGTGTGTGTGTGTGTGTGTGTGTGTGTGTGTGTGAGTGTGTGTCTGTGTGTGAGTGTGTGTGTGTGTGTGTGTGTGTGTGTGTGTATCCCTGCCCACTAGCACCTGTGTGTTGTCTCCATGTCCCTGAGGGCTCCGGGGCATCAGTGCATTGTCTTATCAAGGCCACAGCAGCCCCCTCACTAATAGATGGTCCAGACTGCTGGCCTCTATACATCATTGTCTTGTTCTGGAGACGGGTCAGTCACTCACAGATTATCAGTCAGCCAGCAGAAGGTGGGCAATCACGCTGACAGCAAAGCATTGTGGGACCATGGCTGGGGTTAAGCAAGGCTGACAGGCGGGATAATGATGATTTGGCTACAAGAAGAAGATGGGATGATATTTGATGGGAGGAATGGGCCCTAGACATGTCCACAGCATTTATTTATTTATCTATTTATTCATTTATTTATTTATTATCACACTATTTATATATTTTATCAATCAGGGTACCGGTACATATATGTTTCTCTCCACAGTGACTGCATTGCTGTTACATGTTGTGACATTTTGGACATTTTATTTTGGTGTGCGTGTGTGTGTGTGTCCTGTGTCGCACGTGTGTGTTGCTGTGTGTCGTTGTGCAGCAATAAACTGACTGAAGTCAGCCTTGTTTGTTTGTTGTTTTGTTAGTCATTAGAGGCTGGGACACTGAAATGCCAAGTCCCTTGTCGAAGCTTGATGTAGAGGGAACCTGACTGGGACAGGAGGTTTGGCGCTTTGCTCCTAAACATGGATTGTCTTTAAGCGGCCATGGTGGCTGACACCTGTCCTGGACATCTCCTCTGTGATGTTATCGCTTCACAGGCAGCCAGGCAGGCAGTCAATCTCTTGTCACATCAGAAAGTTTGGACATGTCTCTTTCAAGCTCTGTGGGATGACTCCGTTTCTCTCACCTTCAATCTACTGTATGTGAGGAATGAGGAGTGTGTGAAAGGAATGTGTTTGTATGTGTGAGTGTGTGTGTGGATGTGTGAGTGTGAGTGTGTGTGTATGTGTGAGTGTGTGTGTATGTGTGTGTGTGTGTGTGAGTGTGTGTGAATGTGTGTGTGTGCCAGTCGTGTCTTATGTGTGTGAATGTGTGTGTATGTGTGAGTGTGTGTGCCAGTCGTGTCTTACATGTGTGAATGTGTGTGTATGTGTGAGTGTGTGTGCCAGTCGTGTCTTATGTGTGAATGTGTGTGTATGTGTGTGTGTGTGAGTGTGTGTGCCAGTCGTGTCTTATGTGTGATTGTGTGTGTGTGTGTGAGTGTGTGTGCCAGTCGTGTCCTATGTGTGATTGTGTGTGTGTGTGTGAGTGTGTGTGCCAGTCGTGTCCTATGTGTGTGTGTGTGTGTGTGTGTGAGTGTGTGTGCCAGTCGTGTCTTATGTGTGTGTATGTGTGTGTGTGTGAGTGTGTGTGTCTTATGTGTGAGCACCCACTGAATGCATGTCTTCCCTCAGATGTCTCAGGCGTCGGCCTTGGCATGTGATTAGAGCTGAGGACTCAAGGCAAATTAGTCCTCTCCAAACAGGATTCCTCTGGCCCTGTGGTCCGCACCACTTCCCCCTCAGACACCACCTTTCCCCTGCCCTCCCCTCCCTTCCCCTCCCCTCCCCTCCTCTCCTCTCCTCTGCCCTCTGTCAATAAAGCCTGCTTCTCTTCAGACCGCAAGCGCACAGGCATAGTCAAGTATACTTCAAAAAATGAGTTACGCTCATTACAATGCAGCAGCTAGTTCAAAAGGTCGAGGCTCACATTTAAGAAATGCTTCAACCAATTTGACGGAAGGTTCCCAGTGGGTTATTTCCTTTCACGCTAACGGTGTGAATCATTTGTGGAAGCATTTGACATATTTTAAAAAGAGGCACGTACAAAAAAGATTGTATGCAGAGGTCTTGTCATCATAACAACATAGACCTCAGTGCTACTACTGTGTCCCCCTCTTCTCAGTCTCCTCTCTCCCTCTAGGACAGCCATGATTGCATGCACACAGGTTAGGTGAGGGTGGGGCACATATCCCCCCCCCCCGCCCCCCCCGCCCCTTTACAGTCCCCTGACCCCCCACAGCCCGCTTCTGACAATCAGCTGCTGAAAATGAGAGCGTGTGCGATTCAATGCAAACTAATGTGTTCCTTACAATTACCGGATTAATCATTTTTATTCTATTAGTGTCCCCTCGCCGCCAGCGGTGCGGCGGGCTGAAGCTCCCGTGTCCCTCGCCGCTTCCAAAGGCCCCGATCAGGCTGCGAGAGAGGGGTCAGCAAACTTAATTATACCATAACTGCGCCGACACGGCCAGATGGCTGGGTGAGAGGAAAAATAACATGCATCGAGACAGGAAATTGTAGCTTTAATGATACTGCCGAGTCCTCCATTTCTTCACACAATGGAGGCGAGACTGAGACCCTCAATCAGAGGGGGCCAAGGTTCCGTAATAACATACAAAATATATAACATTTCATTTTCCATCGTGTGTTACGAGTCAAACCCTAAGATCTGAAGACAGTCTCTTTCTGACGTGCTGTTTCTGATCAAGAGCAACACGAGTGTACACGTACACACATATTTACAACGGTTACTTTTACACTGTCAGTGACTTCATCGCTTGTGTATCTATGACTTGACATTTTTTAACAATTCAATTTAACACTTAACAATTAAAAGGCACATCATGAATGTATTGAGTTAGATACTCTCCTCAGTATTGGTTGAGTACTCTGCTGTGTTGATGAGTATTGCTATGGAAGACTGGCCTAGGGCTGATTGCTGTGCTGTTAGACTGCCACAGGGGCCGCTGGTCTGGTCTGGTCTGGTCTGGTCTGGTCTGGTCTGTTCTGTCAGGCTGTTATGGTGTGGTCATGTGGTCTGTTCTGTCAGGCTGTTATGGTGTGGTCATGTGGTCTGTTCTGTCAGGCTGTTATGGTGTGCTCATGTGGCCTGGTCTGGTCTGGTCTGGTCTGGTCTGGTCTGGTCTGGTCTGGTCTGTTCTGTCAGGCTGTTATGGTGTGGTCATGTGGTCTGGTCTGTCAGGCTGTTATGGTGTGGTCATGTGGCCTGTTCCTCTCTGGAAGCCTCCTGCTGTTTCTGTGGTGTCAAAAGAGAAGTGGCGATGACCTAAAATGAGAGTGTAGAGGGGACAAGCAGGAACCGGGACACTCCTTGAAGAGTGAGCTCAAAAAAGCCAAAGTGAGAAGACGAGGGGCAATGTGACATTTGAATGCGGTCCTGTAGCCACCAGAGCCCCATGCCAAAACACACACACACACACACACACACATACGCAGCATCAACTGATTTTGTATTCATGGTGTGCAGATTAATCAAGAAGGAGCATGTGTCCCCCTCAATCCCCCTGTCGCCTAACCACCTCCCCTCCCTCAGAATGGACTGTCATTCTCGCTGCCAATCTGCATATCCGCATATTACCACTCGGGCCAGCCTTTAATTTCCTACAGGAGCAGATAATGATCACCTTGTTCAGACAGAGGGGAGCCTTTGTGAGTGCAGAGCTGATATTTCATATGGTGGGCGAGCGAGCGAGAGAGCCAGGCGAGAGCTGTCTGATTAACAGCGGCGCTGGGCAGATTCCACCGGCCTGGCTTTTCATTAGAGCCCGGACGGAGGGCCACGGACAAGATTAGCAGATTTATCGATTCGGTTATAGTCGTGGCTTTTTATTCGTCTGCGTTTTGTTTATCTATCCATTTTCCCATTAGTTAAGGGGGGAAGAAAACCAGCTGTAAAATGTAACAGCCCTTGAATACAGACAGAGGATGAGTTGCATAGTCTGCTGACCTGACCATGAGAAGGAAAAGATTGAGCTGAAATACGCTGAAGTCAGTGCTCATTTAATAGCTTGCTTTTTGTTGTTAATTGGTGGATTACTGCTTCCTTTCCTGACCTGTGGTGCTTTTATGCAGTTGCCAAGAAGTGTTGTGCATGACTGTCTTTGTGTAGCTGTGCTTGTAACTCCACTCTGAGAGCCCAAAATGCAGCAGGCCTCATCGATTGGCTACTCGGAGAAATATGTTTTGTTGTGTGACATGTCAATCAAGAGCTTCTTCTCCAGAGCCTTGAATTAGTTTTAGAAAGCCGTCACAACACGGGGAGGCAATTAATTTCTCCAATTTATGGCAAAGAGATGGCGGTCCTGGTGGGGACGAGGGTAGTCCATCTGAGAGCCGTGTCTGCACCCTGCCACCCCACTCCCGCCTGAGTCTGAAGAACACCAGATGAGTGCTTTGTGTCTTAACTCACTGGAGCATTGCATTGTTGTCTCCAGAGCCGGGCCTTTATACCAAAGGAGAAAAATGAAATTGATTTTTCGGCGGGTGAGGGGGTCCTTCTGGACTCGTGTAAGCTTCTCTGTATGTTCAAAAAGCACTCTGCTAATTAAAGTGCCCTGGAAAAGGAGAAAGTTGTTTGTCTGCATATGGACTGGGAAGGAACGATGAAGCAATGCTCACCCCCTCTCTCTCTCTCTTCCTCACTCTCTCGATGGCAAATAGCACCAGCTGCAGAACTTTTTAATGCAATTGCGGAGGCTTTGGGAATATTGTATGGGCTGCAGCCAGAAACACGTCACTCCTCGGTTGGGTGTAGAATGAGCATTTCCAAATGAACCTGGATGGAGAGCATCTAACTCAGCATCCACCTGTTTGTGTGTGGACATGCAGAATATGAGTCAAAAGGACAGTCGCTACAAAAAGATGACTTGGTGTCGTATTGCTCTCCCACTGGCACTCATTAGAGCATTTCAGAGGTGAGAGGCCTCTGGCATGGGGATGAAGAATGCATTAATCATGCGAGAGAGCCATTCCGTGTGTGTCTGCCCATCGCCCAGACTCCTGTGTCAAACCCCACACAAAATGAAATTAGTTGATGCTTTGGACTAACGGTCTTAAGTTGATTTTATGCACACAGCAGGTTAGGAGATCACAGTGGATTTCATTAGTGATGTCCGAACGTGGCCCCCGGTGCTCACAGACTGCGTGTCACAACATTACGTCTTTGTGAGGCAAGTTCTTTGATGGGGAGAAGCAGCCTTTTATGTTGAACAATATGGACTTGAGAGTGTGGCAGATGCCGTGTCTTTTCACTGGCCAACTAGCGCATCCTGTGTGTCCAATTATGGATTCTATTTATTGATGAAGTCATTGGAAAGCCCCTGGGATTAAAGGAAATAGCATTAAGTGTATGACACAGTTGAGTGACACACTGGAGGACCTGGAGAGTTAAAGCAATGCACACGAGGGCACAAAGGAAGACCATTACCCACTGCATTCATAACCTGCAGAGTAAGCACCTTGGCACATCCCATCTGCATACAGTCCAGCGTTCAACATTCACTCCCAAGCTAATTATAAAAATGGAATAGTTTAAATAAAATTGTACCTTTAGTGGCATGTGTCTGAAATTCTGCTGTCCCATCTGCTGACATTATGCCTAATTTTAAATCTTGTATGTTGGAATCAATGTCCCATAATGTATTTCTCATGTAAGTACATACTACTACATATTACTAACGAGAACCATGAATTTAGTCCCTAGCATATCTTGAAATAGCACCTGCTGACAACAGCAGTTAGCCTACTCACAGAGGAGACACATTGTACTTATCATCTATTTACATGTAACTTAGGGACAGTTAGTAAAAAGTGATGCTGTTTTGTGCTTCATTGACTGTGCCTTGGTATGATATGGAATAGCAGCACAGGGAGACGTCATTGGTCAGTAATTTGAGTTGAAAACAGAGTAATAGAACTCTTTTGGAGTGCTAAAATGAGATTCTTTTTGGCCAGCAGCTGCGGTGATTTGTCTCCATGAAGCGGTGCAGTTGACAGAGAGCTGCCATAACCTAATTTAGCCATCACAACCCCATCTGACAGACTTCATCTCTCCACTGTCAGCTTGAGTGCTACGCTCACATCAGTTCTCTCCCTCTTCACACCTTATTGGCCTTTTAAAACAGTCATGTGCTTCTGTGCTGGAGCTAAGATAACCATGACGGAGCATCAGATGATGACAGGCATAATAGCCGATACTGGGGTTTCATCACAAATGATCCATTGGCAGAATCCATGTAGGTTATTACGAAAAAATGCGAGTAAATTCCAATTCCAATGTGATTTCAGCCTGCAATGGCAAGTGATTTATTTCCCTCATCCTATGCCAAAGCCATACAAGAATGCTCACACTTGTTCCTCCAAATCATCTTCACTTATCATACATCCCTAATCATACTATGACACGCTAAGATAACTATGACAGACCATCAAATGGCAGATGTCCTTATCAGGCACAATAGCTGATGCTGATATTCCATCACAAATGATGTAGCATATACATGGCAGAATGCATGCACATTATTATTACAATAACACATAAGATTAAACACTTCGATGTGATTTAAGTTGCAATAACAAGGGGTATTTTCTCTCAAACTCTTTCACTACATTAGCCAATAACAAAAATGCTCTAATTTGTTCTGCTGAATTATCTTAAGTTGCTAATGATACCTTTTGTATGAACCTTACACAAATATTCTTCAAAATAACTGAGAATGGTGAATGTGTTTCAGTGTCTATTCTGAAAGACCCCTCCACAGACCATGAGTCATTACAGACCTCATGAGCTGTCATAATCATGTACATACCGGTATACACATTGAGTCATCACAGACCTCATGAGCTGTCATAATCATGTACATATACACATTGAGTCATCACAGACCTCATGAGCTGTCATAATCATGTACATATACACATTGAGTCATTAGAGACCTCATGAGCTGTCATAATCATGTACATATACACATTGTTGACTAGTCAAAAAGCTGAGGTCCATATGAAGCCTTCATTCAAGGATTCCAGAGTAAAGGCAGCAAATTATTTTTTTCCATGATGCATATTCTCGTTTCAGATTTATAGCTTCTCTTTCTTGAATAAGACTGTTAAATTTGCAAGACAGTAAAAGGCCGTGCCTTTCATGTCAAACATGCATCATGGAGGTAATTAAACATGGCTACAGCTGTTTGAAGGAGAAATACACTGATTATAAGGGCTAATGCATTTTGTCAACTGAGAACAACGTCCAAGTGTACTTCTAAGAAAAAATACAATTGAAAATCCAGAATCTAATAACCACCATTCTATGAAATTTATTTTCATAGTATTTTATTTGATGTGTTTTTTTATAAACAACGTAATATTATTTTGCACCAAATCATAGTAGTTTATCTTATTTGGTGGAAAAACCTCGCATTTGTGGACATGTCAAATAGACCTCGTTAATTCTCAGACGATTTGCTCACATCCAGTTCTTTCCCGCGATGCTGCTTTATTAGCCACAAATGACATCCCTGCTGTGGTTGTTTCTCCAGTGCTAATTGTCAGGTCTTAATTAGCCTGGCAGAGCAAGGTGAGGGGCCTCTCAAGGAAGCCTCCATTCACTATCACAATGGCCATCACGCATGGCAGGCAAGACACATGCAAATCCTCTGTGCGCCATTATACACAAACCTTGGAAAAAAATGAGAGTGTGTGTGAGTGAGAGAGATACAGAGAGAAAGAGAGAGGAGGAGAGTGGTAGAGGGGGGAGGAGAGGCTGTTCGTATGTGAAGGCGTAGGAAGGGGTTGTAAATAAGAAACTCTTCTTTGAGCAATTTGATTGTGTTGTGTTCCCATTCCAAATCAAGTGCGCTAGGCTTCTTTTCAGAAGGCCTTATATGTGTGCTGAGCACAGGGGCCTACGAGAGCTGAAGTGGTTGGGCTGCCGGCTCCATCCACTCTTCCTCTCTGCAAGTCATTGGCTGAGTCTTAGAATCACTAAACGTTCAGTGTCATATATTGTGAGGAATGTTCAGTTCCTTAGTCCACTGTGTGTTTCCAGTTAGGAGGCTAGATGTTTCCTTTTTTTCATAGTCAAACAACACTTTATTTGTTGAACATCTTTGCGTAGTTAAAGGCAAGCCAAGTTTCACTCAATATACACATACCATCGTTACAATGTCAGCTGATTTGACATGTATTACCTTTATTAAAAGAATGCATGAAAAAAAGCTTTAAAGTAGTTTGGTTATTGAGTTAAGAGTTCATTAATTTGTCAAGTATGCTCTATTTTAAATTCACTTTCCTTATTTACATGTCTAATACTCTTTATTATATTGCAGCTATATTGTTATGCAGCTATGAAGAATGTATCAAGCCAGTAGTTCACAGAGCAGAAGCAGAGGCTATCATCAGGCCAGTGATGTGATCTTCCTTCAGGTGAGCTCTTAAGGTAAACTACATGAGGTGCAGAGTGCTGTCTGAAGGCTGTTGCCTTACCAACAGTAAGAGTCATTTTGACAATTGTCAAAATTAAATGTTTTTAATTATAATTCATCCAACCAGCCATCATCCATACATCCATCCTTCATCAATTCATGCTCCAGTATTCATTAATTTCATTAATTTATTCCATTTGAATTTTTTTACCTGACATGCCATCAAAGTTGTTATTCTTTATGCCGTGGCTGAGTTGACATGATTTGATGTACAAGTTGTTTTCCTTTCCTGTCTGCAGAGAAATGGGAATGGCAGCTAGAAGCTACACCCAATCTGTGCTGTAGCCATCCATCTCTGTCTGTTTTTCTCATATGCACACATACACACACACACACACACACATACACACACACACACGCACAGACACACACACACACACACACACACACACCTACACACACACACACACACCTACACACACACGCACACACACACACACACACACACACACACACACACACACACACACACACACACACACACACACAAAACCCTGCTACAGTCCTGAGCCAATGATTGTGTAGCGACAATAATTCCATTCCATACCGCAGAGCTGAGATAACCACCCTTCAAAGCGGCCCCCATGAGAAAGTGTGTTGAATCATTCTTTTAGCGGTGTCTGTGGTTGAATAAAGCAGCTCTTGGCCTTGGCACGTCTGTCTTTATTGACCCTCACAATGGAAGTGACATGGAGGTAACCCTGCCGGGGCGAGGTGAATGCTCCTCCACACTGAGGTATGTTACTGCGGTGCTGATGGAGGGAAACACGAGAGTGTGAGGTGAACATTGATCCAGCACTTTTGTTTTCCTCAGGCGTATGGTTTGGGACAAAAAAACTGCCGTTTCATCGCAGAGGCAGTTTGCAATGTTTGAAGGTCTTCTACCAATGCGTCCAACTTGTCTTCATCCTCCAAGAGGATTTTTTATGAGAAGAGATCACAAGCTGATGAGAATTTGACATTACAGTAAAAAAACAAAAAAAAAGCACTGACCTCAGTGCTGACTCACAATGTAGGTTTGTATTTCATACATCCTCTCTTTCTCTCTCTCTCTCTCTCTCTCTCTCTCTCCCTCACTCTCTCTCTCTCACACACACATACACACGCACACACACACACACACACACACACACTGAGGTGGCGGGGGCCCAAGGACACGTGTTGTTCTCCTGCCTTGCAACAATTCACTTCCCAGCTGTGAGACTCCAGTGGACGCGGTGTGAGGATATTCACCTCCTCCATCCTGAAGAGAGTGCAGCCATGGCACTGAATGCTTCATGAATGCAGACGAGGGAGAACAGGAGAACAGGAGAACTGGAGGGCAAGGCCTTGGGAAGTTTCTTTCCCCATCTTTAATTGCACGCTAAACCCTTCAACTTCTTGTCATTCTCTTGGGTATTGAACCTGCCTGCAGTGCAGCTCCTCTGTGGTGGGTGAGGGTGGGGTGGGGGGTTGGTCTTTTTTATGCCGCCATTCAGAGACAAAATCATTTTAATAGATGGAACCAAGTATGGTGAATTGGTCAATCATGTTATGAGGATAACTAAGCTGATTTACTGAGGTGGTTGTTTTGTATGGCAAGCCAGAGATGAGAGAATATTATGAAATTATTGAATCATTTGATTTGGAAATCAATATTAGGTGTTACTGAGAAAACCTTTTTACACAAAACAATGATAACTACTGTGTATGACTCTCAGAACACAATTCGTAAATAATGAAAAACAAATTGCACATATTAACAAGTTAATGTTGCACACAAGTTCAATTGAATCAGGCCAAATTAAATTTCTAAGGTGTCTAGATTTAGAAACCTTAAGATTAGCCATATTTGAAGTGGTCTTTCATGCAATTATACTCTGAGCCTCATACTAAGCCTTTTACATGGATTACAATTTCTGCCACAGTGTTTCTGTCCAGTAACAAATACAAAACATCAGGGGCACAAAAAGACGGACATTCTAACAACCACTACCTCCACTCCAAGGGCCTCGCGATGCTCTTTGTGTGCCCATGAAAGCAGGCCTCCATCGATGCCGCATCAATATGTAAATGTGGACCAGTGTTTGTGTGAGAGCCAACAGCCCTCATTACATTCTCATTTCCTCATGGCCTCGGCCCCGCTGGGCGCTCTCTGTTCTTAGCGACACCAAATTAAAGGTATGTGAATGTAGCCGCGCTCTTATCCCCGGCCTAATAAGCACAGAGAGTGTCCCTCTCCACGCCAAACGGGCCAGCCCGCTCACCCCCATCTGATCTCCCACACCTGGCTCAATTATTCATTCATTCAGCCGGCAGGAGTTTTGAAGAGCGACGGTTCAAAGGCTTCGGGGGGAATACTGGAAAATGAGAGAAGAAAGAGAGAGAAACACGCTAAAGTGCCCTCCAGTTACGGCAGGGTGCGGACCGGGCTGCGTCCGTAGTGGCGCCGGCCTGGAGGGGCAGAGGGAGAGGGAGAGGGAGAGAGCTGAGAGCCTGGAGGAGAAGAGGGAGAGGGAGAGAGCTGAAAGCCTGGAGGAGCAGAGGGAGAGAGCTGAAAGCCAGGAGAAGCAGAGAGAGAGGGAGAGGGAGAGGGAGAGGGAGAGAGATGAGAGCCTGGAGGAGCAGAGGGAGAAGGAGAGGGAGAGGGAGAGGGAGAGGGAGAGGGAGAGGGAGAGGGAGAGGGAGAGAGCTGAGAGCCTGGACGGCTGACATGGCGTCCACACAAAGGCGAGGGGGGCTGAGGTCGGATATCAGCTGCCCTCCCCACGCCACTCCGTGGGGTTAATGAGACTGTGTCGCTACCAGCTCCTGTTGCCCCCATCTCACTGAACATGGCCTCCCCGACATCAGATCCCCCAACACTGGCCATGAAAATCAGCTGAATATTTAATACCACCATGATTATGTCATCAATTAGTCATCAAAATCGGGCCCAAATCCTCCGAGCTTATTAGTAAGGGGCAGCAGGCCAAGCACACATCATGAATGATTTACTCGGAGGGTAAAATACGCATCTCATACAAGTTTGTGTGCCGGACCAACAGGTGGCATTCCTGAAAAAAGACCTGGATGGGAAGAAAATTGGGAAGGGGATTGCATGCCAAGCATATTGTGTGTATGCTGTCAGAAAATGTCTTGGCCTTTAACATTTTTTTTTATGTTGTATGTGTATGTTTTATGTGTGTGTGTGTGTGTGTGTGTGTGTGTGTGTGTGTGTGTGTGTGTGTGTGTGTGTGTGTGTGTGTGTGTGTGTGTGTGTGTGTGTGTGTGTGTGTGTGTGTGTGTGTCTGTGCACTTAATTAAAGATGGATTTTTAAAAGGGGAAACAGAAATTAAGATTTAGAGGCTGCCTAAGCAGAATACTCACTTGCATGTACTGACATTTCTCCCTTAGCTGATAATGTGAACATTACCTGTGTAAATTGCATGTTGTTTTCTATGGATGTTTATAGATTTGACAGACAATGTGTGAGTGGGCGAGACAGTAATCCATGTTGTCTCTCCTCGTACAGCATGAGGTGATGAACGCTGAGATCCATAAACACAGGGGAGGAGCATCGGTGAATAGGAGTAGGTGGTGTAGTATTGGAGACATTCGCAAACAGTGTAACGAGTACACATAAAATAAATTAAAACGACATTTAAACATGTCATGAAATTATTGGAGACAGTGTCCTTGATTCTTTTGCGAAGTTTTGATTTATCCGTAGACGTCTTTACTTCACAAATACAATACAAGTAATTTACGTTGCTAGGCAACCTAAACTAAGACTAGCTGTCTGCTTTAAAAATGTTGATTGTTGCGCTGTATTCCAACATCTCAGCTCCTAATTCAGCCCTTCCCTGCGTCAGGACCGAGCTGAGGCCGTTTGGACCATGGGCCTGGTCCAGTCTCAGAAATGGAAACAAAAATGTCCAAGGCTTTTCCCCAGACACAGGGGTTTTACTCCATAGTGGAAATGTGCCATTACTGTAAATCAGAATAAAAGATAATGTGCCTATGTAAAGCCATGAGCAGTTCGCATTAAGTTGCTCACTGTTGAACTGCAGTTAATACATGGGTGTGGTCAAAACACGGGTTCGTTTTATAAAATTCCACAAAATACTGTAATGCAGTTTATATATATATATATAACATCATTTGTACTCTTTGGAAGTTTCCTAAGCCCTACTACGCTGTAATTGGTCAGAGAACACTTGAAAAACAACATCTCAGGAGAATGTGATTGGCTATCTCCTCTGGATCTGAGAGATCACCTGTGATATGCCTCCTCTCTGAAATGAGACAGGTAAAGAGGAACATTTATGCCAGCTCTACACAGCTCTACACACATGTCTCTGGGTCTGAGTATCCCTTTCCCTGAGTGGCAGGTAGTCAGATGGCAGAGTTAGTCTTGAAATGAACCTTCATTCAGCGGCCATCCAAATCAACCTGTAATCTATCATATAATGGGCCCGGCTATCAAATGATGAGCGTTTGAGGCGGTCTGGATTAATACTCCGCCTCCTCCACACATAACCTGAGTAGAGTCTTTCTTTGCCTCTCCATGGCAGAGGGTTCGAAGAAAGAACACCAGGCGTTGGGCCTTCAAGTTGATTGGAGCAATTTCCAGAGATGAATCGTGGCTTTGTGCCATTGGCCACAGCCTCAACGTGCACCTGTTTGAAACTAAAACGACTCGAGTGGAGGGGAGAGAGAGAAATTAAGAAAGAAAGGAAAGAAGAAAGAAAAAAGAAAGGAAGACAGAGAGATGGAGAGAGAGAGAGAGAGAGAGGAGAAGGAGGATAAAATGCAGTTGAATGCTCCAGTAGGCCAAGCAGGCACAAAAGGGAGACAGCTGTGAGAGCTGAGGGGGCACCCTGCACTCTCAGTGCGCTAATGACCAGCCCCTCCACCCTTCTCACTACCCAACACAACAGCCTCCAGAGCCCCAGGAAACCAGGAGGCCCTCAGCCACTGCTCCCCACCTGGCCCTGCCTCCAGATCCCCCTCCCCAGAGACACCTGAGTCAGGCCGCTAGCTCCGCGGGGAACCCGCCTGCGCTGATTAATAATGCACAAAGCCCAATATTCCTGTTACATATTTCAGTGCTGAGTCCTGCCTGGAGAAATGGTTGAAAGCCTTCTTTGTTGGGGCCCCTGTAGCTTCTACGGACACTAGAAAGGGCTTAGGGGGTGTGTCGGATTCAGTGGTCAGGTAACTAGCAAACTGCAGCTTATGTCTGACAGCTTCTCAGCACACATGGATGGCATACTACATGAAATATGTACACATACTGTATGGATGGCATACTACATGAAATATGTACACATACTGTATGTTTTATGCAAGCAAGATGGTGGAGTCATTTATGGCCACCAGTAACCAATATTTGCTCTCTGTAGACAGAAGCTAACAGGTCATTGTGGATGATCTGGAGGATCTGCGTCTCTCTCCACCCCCACCAGTTGAAACAGGGGACAAGGACCTTCAGAGGCCTATGAGAGTTCGGTGTTATATTGGATGACTACTGAATGGATGCAGGGTGAGTTGGTTCAGTGTTAATGGCAGACAAGGTAAATGCTCGTGGAATGTTGATGACTTGTAGCTGATGGGTGGATGAGTGCAGTGGGGAGTCATGGAGGTGTTCCTGCGGTCGCTCCTCAGCAGTGGGGGGTCATGGAGGTGTTCCTGCGGTCGCTCCTCAGTAGTGGGGGGTCATGGAGATGTTCCTGCGGTCGCTCCTCATCGGTGGGGGGTCATGGAGGTGTTCCTGCGGTCGCTCCTCATCCATTCCTTCTGTATTAGTGTCCAACTGATCCCAGGCCTGCATGTTGCCCTATAACAGTGCTAAACCTACAGATCACCACGTCTTTATTACATTATTGTTTTTACATTATTCTTTCTTTTTCTCCTGTTCACTCTCTCTCTCTCTCTCTCCCTCTCTCTCTCTCTCTCTCTCCTTCTCTCTCTCTCTCTCTCTCTCCCTCTCTCTCTCCCTCTCTCTCCTTCTCTCTCTCTCTCTCTCTCTCTCCCTCTCTCTCCTTCTCTCTCTCTCTCTCTCTCTCTCCCTCTCTCTCCTTCTCTCTCGTCCCATCTCTCCCTCTGTCCTGCTGTTGTAGGGTGAGTGCTGCGTGGCCATCATCTTCCTGAGGACCCTATCCATTACCGTGTCAGAGGGGTGTGTGAGAGCAGGAGTGGCAGGCTGTCAACACAAGGTGCTGTGCAGAGCCCCGCAGCCCGTCTCCTGCTAATTACCCCAGCCTTCAAGTTAATTAAGCACGCGTTAGAAGCAGCGGGGAATGGGCCGCTAATTAACTCCTCTCATAATTACAGGATGAAACAGAATTTTTCCAACTGGCTTTAAATAACTATGTTAAAATTGTTTGTCACAGTCGGCACACCAAGCTAACCTGGGAAATTATTCAAATTTGTTAATTTCTTGTCGCCTTTTTTTTCTCCTTTTTAAAAAAAAAAAAGAAATAGAATGTAGAGATGAGTTAGAATTAATTTAACTGTGAGAAAACTAGTTTAAATAATAAAACGAGGGCCGTGTTTAGATAGCAGCATCCTAAGCAGGGCTGGTTTGACATGTTTGTTAAAGCCATCCATGTGAGAGCACACCGCGGCCGTTATCTTTCCAGGCGGCTTCGTCTTCAGCCAGTGAACACGCACAAAGGGCCGCTGACACGATGCACACCGACCACCATAATCCCCACCAGAGACAGAGCCACCGAAAGGGAGAGAAGGCATGTGTCATGGATAGACAGACACAGAGAGGAAGCGCTGGAAAAGAGGAGAAAAACAGAGTCAGAGAGGAAGTCCGAGAGAAAAGGAGGGGCAGAGAGGATGGATAGATAAGAAGAGAGAGAGAGAGAGAGAGAGAGAGCTGAAAGGTGGGCTGGGGGCAGAGGTTGGGCTGTTTTGCAGTCACAGGTGTTTGTGTTGTGTTGTGGGCAGAGTGGGGTGATGTGTGGTACTGTGCTCAGGGCTTCGGCAGGTTTCTGTTGCTGACCTGTTGCTGTGTGTGCTCTCACCACTGTTGACACATCAGCAATGCTACCCCAGCAATGCTGCCACCCCCCCCCCCCCCGGCTTTGTCTGTTCCTTTGTGCCCCCGGCTTTAGGAGAGCAAAAGCTAGCTGGAAACCAGGAGAGAACTGCTTGTGTCATTCATTCTGTCTCCAAACATCCAGGTTTTTGATCGGAGTCAACCTGTCTTTCCTCACTCCCAACATTGCCAGAGGTTTGGTTTTTCAGGGGAAAAAAACTCATTCAACCTCCATGCAGTTTACAAACCATGAGCATGTGGTTAAAGCTCCCCGAGCCAAGGTCTCTGGTCTCTTCTGGCTCATGGGAGGACATTAAAGTCCATTAGATATACAGTCAAGTGAAGCCCATGGAAATGGATTCTATTCATGTTCCTGTATGAATTCTTCAATCATTCTATATGCAATTCTACTTCTTATCCGGGGTATTATGCTTTAAGCTATACACTGGTAAAATGAATACAGGCAGGCAATATGTCTGAAAATGATGACGACTCTATTCAGTGACCTCAGAGCAAGGGCACAGAGTTTGTGTGTGTGTGTGTGTGTGTGTGTGTGTGTGTGTGTGTGTGTGTGTGTGTGTGTGTGTGTGTGTGTGTGTGTGTGTGTGTGTGTGTGTGTGTGTGTGTGTGTCACATATGCGTTCATCAGGTTAGTGCTGGGTTTCAATGTATTTGGTGGTTGTGTAAAGGAAGAAATGAAATGATTCCTCACTCTTTTCAATACTATATACGATCTGTTCCACATTACACTCTTTAACTCCTCAGATCAGGCTCTGCTGTGAATAACTGAAACAAGCATTCATTCACTGTCGCCCAAGGACAAAGGCGAGACAGTATGTGTGCTGATATATATGAAAAATTCATGGAACTGCTTTAAAAAACCTTATTCAATTCCCTAAACACGTTTGCCAATGAGAGGAAAAAATGCAGGGACCCAACAGGGGAAAACGTTCCTGTTGCCTGATGTAGCGTGTCTGCGCTCCCCTGGGCTCGGAGCGTGCTAAACCAACAGGCCAGAGCCCCTGGAATAAAGGCAAACGGGGAGAATAAAAGCCAGCCACTGTTTCCCACATGCCAGCCAGCCTCCAGTGGCCTTTCTGTTTACACTGCCCGCACAAAGAGCACTATAGTCCCTTCCAATACATCTTTTATAGGAGCATTCTGGTCCTGAATGTCCAGCCGGGGCCGCACGGGCTGAATAAGCCCCGTGAATATTGCCAAGACTCGCTGCTTTGTTCAGCATTATTCCCCACAATGGCTATAACACTTTGGAAGTAATTTTAAAAAGGGAATCAAAATAGTGGTACTTTTAAGGCTTTTGTTTCTCTTCACACCCGCCCTGCATTCTCTCTCTCCCTCTGTCTTTCTCTCTCTCTCTCTCTCTCTATCTCCCCCATTCTCATGCGTCCCTCATTCAGCCACCTCCATTATACGGACAAATTAAATAAAGCACTCCACTGCCTAAGAGGCTGCCGCGGGCTCGGGCCGCCCAGAGTCTGCAGACGAGCACACAGCCAGGCACAGGCACAGGGACGCGGGCAGGAGGCTCTGCCGCTGCCGCCTTGACGCCCCTCTTTCCACCTTTCCCTCCGTGGCTTTACCTCTTCTCTCTTTCTGGAGACCTCGTGTCTCCCCTTTCCTCCGCTCTTCGGCGACACGCGTCTCTCTCTGAGGCCGAAGGAGAAGAGGGGAGCCCAGCGGAGCCGCAGGTACAGCTTTCAGCTTTACTCAGACAGGGTGAGGGAGGGGGTTGTGGGGGGGGGGGCAACGGAGGGAGAGGGTTGGGGTGGGGGTGGAGGTGAGGGTCCCCTGGGAGATGGAGGATTTACCTGGAGGAAGAGCAACTGTCTCTTTCTGTGTCTTCCTTTCTCTCACACTGTCTCAGTGAGTCTGTCTGTGAAGGAGAAAGGTGCCGGTTGAATTGGGTGGAATCAGAGCTAGTGATTCACTGGGAACGGATCTGATGGAAAGTTCTAGAAATGGAGAAGTAGATGGTCATAGCTGCGCTCCACTTTATGGACAGCAGTTGGAAATGAAGGCTAATTGCTTAAGGCTAATGCGTTGTTGTGCACCTGAAGGGCCTGAAAATGGTTCTAAATTAGATCTAACGTGTAAGAAAACTAAATGCATCTATTGACAACAAATAATTTTAGAAAATAAATTAAAATGGCCTCATTTGTTTATTGAGCCTATCAATAGTGATGATTGAATGTTTTATGCTGAGCTAGATCATTTTCTTGGCTTGATCGATTCAGTGTCCACTGCTTTCTAGGTTTTTTCAAATGAACAATCTAATTTTCTCACAGTCCTAATTAATTTGATTAATTAATTAGATTAATGCCAATATTTTTACTTTTAATTTGAAAAACAGTTTTCTCAAATTATTTAGAAAATATTGCTATAGACCAAATACAATATTTTTTATTTTTGTATTTTTCTCTGAGTCATGTAAATCTAACGCTTATTGTAATTGAATCTTGAACTGAATAAGTCTCTCCCCAAGGAGGATCTGTTGTGTGCCAAGATGTGTGGCCCCCTAGAACCTGTGTGGAGGAGGCTCCTGGTGGGGAAGGTTAAAGGATAAAGTGCAACCAAGTGGGGGCAGTCTTTCATCCGGTGGCTTCTGAGAGCATCTTAGAAGAAGCTTGAGGTCACTCATGAAATAATGACACCATGAATGAAGAAAGAGTTTGTGTGTGTGTGTCTGTGTGTGTCTGTGTGTGTGTGTGTGTGTGTGTGTGTGTGTGTGTGTGTGTGTGTGTGTGTGTGTGTGTGTGTGTGTGTGTGTGTGTGTGTGTGTGTGCGTGTGTTTGTGTGTTTGTGTTGTGTTGTGTTGTGGTGGCAGGTAGAGCAAGATCACTTTGAGTGCTGCTGTGCTCCCAGGGAAAGTGACCTCATTTGGGGGGCCAGGAGTGGAGAGGCCAGGGGACCCCACAGCCCCTTTGCTTCTGCCTCTTTGGGGGGCCAGGAAACGGGCACCTCTACCCTTAACCCCCTAAAGACATGAGAGGAAAGGACAGAGAGAGAGAGGGGGGGGGAGAGAGAGAGGGAGGGAACAGTAGACATTTCCTCACTCACAGGAGGGGCTGAGAAAGAGGAGGAGAAGAGTATGGAAGAGTTTTGCTCTTTAAAGTAGCCTACGGGGGAGAGAGAGAGAGTGTGTGTGTGTGTGTGGAAGGACTGGTTCAGAGAGAGGGGTGGCTAGGGCAACTAGTGTGTGTGTGTGTGTGTGTGTGTGTGTGTGTAGCCCCAGGCAGGATTGGAAGGGGAGCGAAGGTCAGGCTGCTGGAGCGGTGCTTGCCTGTCTGGCCAAAGAGCTGTTTCATTTGTGTTGTTAGCGTGTCAGATCTCATTTGCAGTGCTGATGGGACGGGGCTAAATAAGCTTATGAGCTTTCTACACGGTCACCAGACCCCACTGATGCTGCCCCTGCAGCCTGCAGCCTCCGTGCTGCTTGTCAAATGAGGATTTAGTAGTCAGCTGTTTTCAACATGTGGTGGAACACACAGGGAAAAGAATGTGTGTGTGTGTGTGTGTGTGTGTGTGTGTGTGTGTGTGTTTGTGGGGGGATGCGGCCTCAGATCATTTCATCGTTTTGTGCTTTTCATTTGGGATCTCCCAAGAGTAATGGCTTTAACACTCACACTCAAACATAAACCCACACACAGTGTCTGAACTAACACTCACGCTCACACATAAACCCACACACAGTATCTGAACTAACACTCACACTCACACAAAAACCCACACACAGTGTCTGAAAGTAGAAGAGACACTAGAATCAGCAGGCCTGCAGGGTAACTTACCTGTGTGAGGAAAATAGTCACCCTACCTAACATGATCCACCCACCCTCCCATCCCCTCTCACACACAAACACTGATTCACTTATCATCCTTAAAGACAAACACCACCTCTCACACACAAACGCCATCTCTCACACACAAACACCACCTCTCACACACAAACACTGATTCACTTATCATCCTTAAAGACAAACACCACCTCTTAATTCTCTTCAGGGCAGTGGGAGGCTATGCCAGAGTAACCCTGACAAATTAACCCTCTGCAGCGATGTGAAAAATGTTAGACTCGAAACACTTACTTAGCTCTGTTCCAAGAGTTGGCTTCCTGTCACACCTCAGAAAACAACCCCATCCTTGCCTCCCAAGGAAACACTCCATGACTTACTGTGAACGTCTTCATCTCCCTCACCTACGCAGCTAGAGCAGCCGTTGGCGTATTACTGTGGCCATGCCAAATCCCAACCAGACTCTTCACACACAAACCCCTTCGCCTCCTTCAAGATATCATCTTCCGTCCTGAACCGCCACACTTATTCATTCTGTGCCTCCCCTGGCTCCGTGGGCTGTGCTAGAGTGCGTTCCCGCGGCTTCGCATTTAATTTAATTACTCCAGCTGGCCGCGCGTCGATGCCTTCACCAGTGTAGGCTGGTATTGTCGGCACGTTCCGCCGCTAACACAATTACTGATTGCTTTTAGATAGGCAGAAATATGATTAGGGCGCCTTCAATTCTCTCCCTCCCTCTCTCTCGCTGCTAACAGAGGGGTGAATGCATGCTAAGCCTTATTAGTTTCATTTGAAATCTGTAGATAAATGGGGAAACTTTTATTTGCTGTGTAATGAGATTATGCTTATTAGGCGGAGGGCTCCCGACCCTTGTGTGTGAGGATGAGAGGAAGTGAGGAAGGATTATGAATGGTGATATGCCACCAACACAGCAGCGTCATCATAGCCCACACACACACTCTTATACCACACACACACACGTGCACACACACACACACACATACACATATAACCTGAACTGCAGAGTATATGAAATGACCTTAATGGCACCTACCATAACACCACCTTATATATGACTTTTAGGGCCATGTTAAAATGAAGTTAATAGTAGTAGAAAAAAAATGTGACACCGCCCTTAAGCAGTTATTCTAGTTCTGCAAAAGGATATATATATATATGATTTAATCTGACTTACACTTTTATAATAACCGTGTCATTAGCAACCCACTCCATTCTTGAACATATCCTCCACAATACCACTGAAACATTTCTCTACATTTCCTACGGACCCAATCCCATTTAATGACAATGGCAGCAGTGAGGCCCCCTGTGTGTCTCTGAGCTCGAGCTTGCCTTGTGAACCCGCCCACACTCACAGGAGGGCCCCAATCTCCTCCCAATTCATTAAAAGCAATAAAATGGCTACATTACATCCAACAGCTAAAATCAATCTTCATGTACCTCCACCCAGTGAACCCTGGCCTCTCTGCAGGATGCACTGGTGGTTCCCCGCATTCCTGCTCCTGACCCAACGACGTGTTAGCCGCAGCCTAGCTAATCCATGCATGGATGCATTAGCCGGCTAACGAGCCATAGCAGCAAAGTGCTTAACAAAGACACCTCCACTCTCCCTCCTGCCTCATGGCAACCATTGTGCTTCCCCTTGTGTGCAAAGAGCTTTTTCCCTCCTGCCACTCTTTTGACCCGGGTCCAGCACACAACTGCATTAAGATGTGCTCATACAGCTGGGCCTCATCTAATACCCATTAGTGTTAGGACCTATTACCCTCCTAATGAGTGACATGGGTCCTAATTATAATTGTACATGGAGATGCTGACATTATTAAATGCAGAGGGCTGGAGGAGCCATTAACAGGACAGTTCTAAGTGATCTGTCTGCGAACTGCTAAAACCATTACATTCATTAAATATCAATCCAGAAAGGTGCAATGATTAATTGATGAGAGAAATAATACTTAACAGCCGCTCCTTAAAAAAAAACCACCCTACTTTGAAGAGACACAACTCAAATGGATAAAGTCCATTAGCATTTGTAGTGGTATGAATGCGTTAAGCTGAATTAGCTTTGTTGTCTACTTGTGTCATTTGGATTTCAGTCCCAATCACACCACGGAAGAAAGAACAGTTTTTTCAGTGTTCGCAATGAATTTTTCTCAGAATTTATGACTTTGTTAATGTTGCTAATATATATGTTATATATATAATTTTGTTATATTCAGTACAGTGCATTTGTTGGTCAAGGTCTTGATACTGTGGAGTCAGCATTTTAGATGCTCACATGAGCTTTTAGAAATTCAATTTTTGTTTTGTACGCTTGTTGGGGCTTTGGCTATTTCATCAAAATATCACTACTTAGAATACAACCATTGTATGACCATTCTCTGTTCATGACTATTTAAATGCCCACATTTCTTAGAATGTTATTTTCAGTCATTTGTCAAATGACTCTCAGTGAGAGGTTCTCAGTAGGGTGTTTGTGTGCTAGACCACTGGCCATGTCTCTCAGTGACAGGAAAAGAGTGTATGTGCACTAATTTTGCATGGCGGAAATTGCACCGCAAGAGATTGCTTATGTCTCCCCTCACCAAACAGAGACAGAAGACCAGGGAGAGAGAGAGCAATCAAGAAAAGAGAGAGAGAAAGAGAGAGAAAGAAAGAGAGAGAGAGAGAGAGAGGGAGAGAGATGGAGAGAGATGGAGAGAGAGAGAGAGAGAGAGAGAGAGAGGAGACGTTCCTTTGATGCCATTAGTTCCTGCAGAGAGCCAACGTGTTGTTGCAGGAGGCTGAGCTGCGGCTGCTGCGGCTGCTGCCCAGGGAGTGTGGGGCTGTGGGCTTGGAGATTCCAGTGCTAGCAGCAGGACTGACCCCATGGAGGCCGAGCCTGGCTGTGAACATGGCCAGTATGCTTATCACTCCACGCTTTGATCCCTCGCTGAGCTCGTGTTGTTTATTGTGTCTCCACATTCTGTCCTGGGAGACTGGTGTTGATGCTCCACAAATGCATTGTGCTACAGACAAGGGAAGAACAGCAGGAGAAGTTTCTCTAAGTAGATTGGGCCCTCTGCATGGAGTCCCGAGCAGACAGAATTGACAAATTCACTGACGAGACCTTTGACTGAAGCCTTTTAGATTAGTAATATATGTGGATAAGATGCACGAGATACTTCACGAGTCTAGATCGTTGTATATTAGTGAATTGTTGACAACTGATTACATTTCTCAATATTGAGTTAGCACTGCAACAGTCAGGGTAGACTGTGGGTCATTTTTCCTGGCTTTCAAACTAAATGCATTTATTGCCATCTAAAAAAAATCTGAAATGATTTTCTAGCTGTCAGTTTACAACATTTAATTGAAAGTAAATACAATTTTCAAAATAATACCCTTGCCATTCTGCAGTAGTTAAATATATAATATTTGATCTAACTAGATCAAAATAAAGGTCTTCGCAGAGTGTCTGTCTCAAACAGTGTGACTCTCTCTCTCTCTCTCTCTCTCTCTCTCTCTCTCTCTCTCTCTCTCTCTCTCTGTTTGTGTCCATTCTACTCTTTTCTATAACCATATATGTATATATATATATATATATATATATAACTGTATCTATACGTTTCTTTATTGTCTCAGCCTCAAAGCCACTTTGCTTGAACACCTGAAGGACACTTGTCCACAACATCCTGTTTCCCAAGAGATTGGTGTTCTTTTCATACCCCCTATATTTAGCTGTCTATAGATCTGTCTATTAGTCTATGAATATGTACTTGTACCTGTGTAGCAGTGCAATAGATTACTGGAAATACACTTATTTACTGAGCATTTACAAATTGCCGAGCTACAATTAGCAAATATACTGTTACACAAAATGAAGCGTATTGCAGTATTGATTTTAAAATTCTGTACCGTGTAGTGGTATAACAAGGTGCTATTCATACGTTTTTTTTTTAAGAAAACACTGGTTTACACTGCGCAGAAATATGCCAAACCTGCAAAGATAGGTCTGAGATACTTCCCACAGTCCTCCTCTTTACAAAATAAATATTTGCATCGAAGTTTGAGTGTGCAACAATACCTTTCATCTTTCTGCATCTCATGATGCTACCTGTGTCTAGTCAGAGGTGTTTAGGTCATTGCATTGTGAGTGAGTACAAATGGAACTTGTTCACATGTGACAATTTGCACATAGAAAAACTATGAGAGGTGTATATGTATACAAATCATCCAAATACTGTATTTTAAACTATGTACTAATATTCCTGCCTGCAGTTTATGAAAATGAGTCACAGGAATGTATTGTATGTGGCATGTATGCAGCAAACAAGAAAGTCACTTTTCTTCCAAGATGTTACTGTATATTTGTATGTGCAGTGTTGGCATAAGCCTTTATGGGACCATATCAGTAGTGCTATATGATGCTTCAAGCCAGAAGTACAGCCTAAAACACTTCATCTCAGAACAGGTAACATAATTGTCAGTTGTGAATTCTATTTAAGGCCGTATAGGTCACAAAGCAATATCAATACAAAATGTTTATTATTGATTCAGTACCTTTCTTAACTTTGGTGCGTGTATTAAAGTTACATGAATAAACGGGCTGAGATAGTACTCTTCTGAAGAGTGAGCCTTGCTCCGCCTACGTATCGTGAACGCGCAGTAATGGCTTTCAAGCCTTCGTGGTGAACACTCTCTGGCCAAAAATGATAGCTTGACAGTCTGTATTAGAATACAGTAGGTGTTCATTCTTGGCCACTAGAATGTATCTTTTTCAATGGGAAGTTATTTATTATGTAAAGTGTTAAATCTGGAGAGGAGAAGGATTCATACATGTAACATTTGTTCCATTCATGAGTAATTGGACAAATATTTCCCCCGTTTGTGGCAATTAACGAGTCAGTGCTTCAAATATTGTGTTGAACTACTTTTGTAACAACCCGGCATACACACACACACACACACACTCTCTAAGATTGCTTTATAGCGTAATCTTGTTTTGAAATGTGTGAAATGTGTTGTGTTGAAATGTGAAATTTTGCCAAATTAAACGGCATAAACATACATTTAGATATGCTTTCGAAATATATGGTGCTGTTTTATTTGTGCAGTAACGTTTCATAATATGATCCTGTCATGACGACATCATGACAAATATTTAAGTTATTATTTTCAGGGTTGGTGTCCTTACCAGACTGATGATGATAGAAGAAATTTCACTGTCAAATAAAAAAAAATATGGCAGGTTGGTGGTGTAGTTTTAAATAAACATTTCAGTAGCTATACTGACATATGTTTTATTTTATTTTTTCCCCCAATGCTACGAGTATAGGCTACATCATCAACAGAATTAAAACTCACCCTTTCCTTCTCATCGGTCCCCGCCCCCGCTCGCGACGCAATTATGCTGCTCAAACGCAGAGCAAAGCGACCGGCAGCACCTGACAGATGTTGACCATTTTCAACCAGGCCTTCTCGCAGGTTCAAGAGACACTCCACGCGCAATTTAATGTGCGGATGAAACGGAGCAGTGGTAGGCTACTTAAGCTGTCTCGCGGGAGGGTTTTGGGACAAGCAGCCAAATGATTAGTCTAAATCGATGTTCCTAGTCCACACAACTCTCACCACACTCGATTCTCCATGAACACAACCATTTTTGCGAAACTGCACAGAAGGCCTACTAATAAACGGAAAGGACAAATGATTTTAATTTAAGATTATTTTACACACTGATTTATGAAGTGAATTTCATGCATACATTGGTGTATAGAAAATCTAAATATGGCTTGTTTTAATAGCTAGGCTATTCACAAAACGCTTAAATCGCCTTGTGGGAGATGGTGTTGGTGGCAGCAATTGTCCACATTAAGAAAGAAAGTCGTAGTAGCAGCATGAACTCCAAATAAGGTTAAAAGTTTTCTGTGTGTCCACGGCTATGAATCATCTTACATTAAGTAAATGATCAGACTGTACTTACGTTATACTGTAGCGTAGGTTATTTATTTAAAAATTTAGCTCTGAGATATAAATACATAAATTACAGCTACAGTATGGCAATTGTATGTTATTCCATAAGAGTGGTGTAGCTTATACCTAAAACGTTAATATTTGCTTCTTGTCTTGTACATACTGATAAAAATACACACCATAGCTAGTTTCTTGTCTTGAGTAACCGAATTGATGCCAGTTTGTTTGGAATGTGTTATTAAATCTTAATAGGCTATGATGGAAGCGTGTCTAGTCTCTCTCTCCGACAGAGCTGTCTTTCAGCACCACGGCGCGCGTTATTCGATGCGCGTTCACGGTAGGTTTACTTCCAGTAGACGGCGATCACACACAGTGTTAAACTGCAGGACGGGTCAATTCAGTACCTTCTTAATATGCTGCTAGCAAAACTTCACGTTGCACTCTGTGTAGTCTGTATCTTTTGACGAGGTAAATAAATGGCAAAAAGCTGGAAATTCAGTGTTTGTGCCTAGGCTACCCCACTTGCATCATGTGTTATCTCATTGGCCATCACTAGGAGGTTGAATAGGCTATGTGATATTACTCTAAGAGTTGTTTCACTAACAACTTGAGGCAGCAACATTTGTCACGTCACTTCTTTTCCATTAGTAATTGTTGTATCCGCCGTAGCCTACTCCCTCTTCACTTGGGTTACAGACAAAAGGGCTCGGCTGGCACGTGCACTGGGCGTCAGTCACATGTATCTTAGCAACCATCACAACACGGGAGCACCTGTGGCTCCAGTCCATTGAAAAGATCAGTGATTTTAGCACGAGTACAATAGTCCTGATATGTTTATATACGTAAGAAATAGACACATTTGAATCTATATTTTATAACGTAACATGTTGCATGATTTTGATTAGTTTTGTTCTCATGGAGGTGCAATGTGATGTAGGTCTATTTGGGAGACGCATAGTCCTGGCCTACTTTCTGAGTGTTCAGAAAGCTGTTATGTTTATTCTATTTTTTTTCTACAATCTATTAAACCCCACTCATTATAGAAAAGCGGGAACTCTTCAGATGTGCTTAAACACACACAACAAGACTAAGTCCAATTGCAACGCATTATATAGTTTTCTTCGCTATATATTTCGTGTAATGTGGGAAACAATGTGTTGAATGGGATTTTTTTTTGCATTTGCTTTCTATTTTGGTGGAGGGCATGCAGTCTCCCTGCCCCAGTCTGTCGTCAGGTTAGCTCTCCCCTCAGCTTGTCACCTGACCACAAGTCATGCAAATCACGCCTTTTCTAAAGCGCTATTGGCCGCTTCCAGCTCATTTAACCGCTGTCAAAGCGCATCATATGGCCGCGCTCTAGCAACTTTTCTATCCTGTCACAGAAAGTAGCTCAAGACGCTTTTCATCGCAGTGGATGGAAACATTCAGTGAAAAGGGAAAGCTTAAGTGATAAAACTTTGGATTTTACTGCACCTTTGTCCTTTCCTTTGAGAGGGAGATTTGCGCGTCGGTGGCAGCTGAACCTGACTGTGATCGTAAGTGAATGTTCTTGTGTATTGGCGGACAAACAAAAACCGGGTGAATGTATAGCATGATGATGGAAACGGACTTACACTCCCCAGGACCCCAATCGAATACAAATTCGGGGCACACGGGGCCAAATAATGGGAGCAAAGTGAATCAAGACCGCGTCAAGAGACCGATGAACGCATTTATGGTTTGGTCCCGGGGCCAGCGGCGGAAGATGGCACAAGAGAATCCCAAAATGCACAACTCTGAAATTAGTAAAAGACTTGGCGCAGAGTGGAAACTCATGTCAGAGGCAGAAAAGAGACCCTTTATTGACGAGGCAAAAAGATTACGTGCCATGCACATGAAAGAGCACCCGGATTACAAGTACAGACCCAGAAGGAAGACCAAAACGCTCCTGAAAAAAGATAAATATTCCTTAGCGAGCGGTCTTCTCGCCGGATCCGGGAATGGTGGTGTAGGTCTCGGGATGAGCCCAGGTGGGGTCGGACAGAGGTTAGACAGTCCCGGGGGTCATGCTGGTACCGCTAGCTATGCACACATGAACGGCTGGGCGAACGGTGCCTATTCGGGCCAGGTGGCCGCAGCAGCAGCAGCCGCGGCGATGATGCAGGAAGCGCAGCTTGCATACAGCCAGCACCCGGGTAATGGGACGCACCACCACCACGGACACCACCATCACCCTCACAACCCCCAGCCCATGCACCGCTACGACATGACTGCTCTTCAGTATAGCCCCATTTCCAACTCCCCGAGCTATATGAGCGCATCGCCGTCGGGTTATGGTGGGATATCCTACACACAGCACCAGAACTCCAGCGTGGCTTCCACGGGCGCCATCGGCGCTCTGGGATCTCTGGTGAAATCGGAGCCAAGTGTAAGCCCTCCCGTTTCTACTCACCCCCGTGCTCCTTGTCCCGGAGACTTGAGAGAAATGATAAGCATGTATCTACCGACGGGAGAGACAGGTGATCCGGCAGTTCAAAGTAGACTTCATGCTTTGCCACAGCACTATCAGAGTTCCACAGGTGTCAGTGGAACAGTCCCACTGACACACATTTAAGAGAAATAGGAACAAGAACGAGAAGTGCAACCCATGAAACAGTAACCAAATATTTACCTCTTTAAATCGCAACTACCTTTTTGTACAGAATGTTGTACTTGTAAATTAAAAGTGAATTTTATTTAAACACGCTATTTGATGGGTTTTAATAGGGGCACTGTCTGACGATGTCTTAAGTGGAAATTTTCTTGACATTTCACATTTGAATTTACCAATTAGCAAAGTTCTTAAAGACTTTCTGTTATTTTGTGAAGAATAACAGCCCAATTTGATATCTTTAGGTTGAGTGTTTTTTAATAATGAAATAAGATGGTTTACGGTGTCATTAGAGTGAACGCGGAAAATGTTTTTCAAGGTTATATCCTTTCATTTCTCATCTCCCGGATTTGTAAACAAGTGAGAGTAGGCTAACTGTGATTGAAGCATTTCTTTTGTGTTGTATATTTTCTTTGTACATTGTGAATACACTTTAGAAAAGATTGCTACATCTGTAAATAATTTGCTATTGCATTTCTCCCAGGATATATTTTGCGTTGGTATGAGTTAAATAAATTTCTCAACAGTTGCCCGGAATCTGTCAAAAACTAAAAAGTTGTTTCATCTTTTGTTTTGTTCTTTTAGCAGGCGTTAGGCCTATTAGACTACTTAATAGATTCAGGAATTCGAAGAACCAAAACACGCTTTCAGATGTTTTATTTCCCATGGTAACTATTCAAAAGTGTTTGCCTGTGTGGCATCCTTTAACTCAGAGGTCTGAGAGGAAAACTTGGCCTTTTCCAGAACCAAATCCAGCCACAATAAGCCTTGACCCAAAACAAGCAGATTACCAGGACAAATATGGCTAAACACAAATGAATGTGTAATGATCCGCTGAATTACCCGACCGTGACGAGTTCGTGCCAACAGGCAGAAGTGACAGACCATAGTTTCACCAATTCAAGGTTGTCATTTGGAAACGAACGCGAAACAAAAGTAAAATGATAACAGCCAACCTTCAGCAGGGGTTTATGCTAGTATTGATTGATATGCAGTCACATCCACAGTGATTTATGATGGTTTCCGTTTCGGTGATGTTTGTGTTCTAAGTCCAAAGAATATTGCACGCATATTCATTTAATTTCTTGGTATTGAAGTAGTCTACGTTCATTTCCGTTTCGTTCATATTAAGGATCTCTTAAATTAATACTTGATCTATACGTGGCCTATGTAAAATAAAAAAAACTTAATCTAGTATTCGGTGTCCTTTACATGTCATTTAAATATGTTTTCGTATGGTTTATTTTAGTAGGTTTTGTAGGTAAAGAAATCTCTTAGTCTTGCTGATGGCCTACCGTTCAGACTCGACTGTCAGCTTCTACGTTGCTGTGACATCCTCTTAACCAGAGAATACTTCAGATTATTTCTTAGACATTTCGTAGACAAAAGCCTACTAATGAAATGTCACCACGGTTCTTGCTTTGGTTGCACTTCATCCAGTCCTTCATTGTTCACTTGAATGTGTGTATTCTGTGTATGCAACAACTGATAAGCCTACATTTCTTCAAGTGAAATAGAAGGGAAAATCTGCAAAGCCGTCATATTGTTATCACAATTATACATTACCACAACTTCCTAAACGTCTTTGGGGATTTGTAAATTAGACTAAAGTTGCTGAGGTTTTTTTCTTCTAAATTCTGGGGTTCGATGGAATAGCTACACATAATAACAATTGATTGACACATCAGAACCCTTATTAATTTATTAACCCACATAAGCCTAACAAAACCAAAAGCACAATTTCACAACTGCCGTGTGTTGATGTACGGAAAATAAAGATGCGTACCGAGCAAACATAACATGCTAAAATAAGCCTGAGCTACAAAATGTCTGAATCAGTGACTTGTTGGCAGTCTGCCTAGTCTACTTTAAAATGTAGCAACAGATTTCGAATAGTAGGCTAGTGCGTCTATTTTGAACTACATGACGCGAAACTTCAAACCTATTGCAACAGAAGTAATTTAGGATCGGCTATTAAAATTGTTATAAGAAAATCTACAACTGCCGTTCGATTGTTTTGAAGTACAAGGTCAAAGTTCAAGACTTGTAAACCTTAAAGAAACAGGAAGAACAGAGGACACAATGAAAAACACATCATTCATTGGTCAATGAACTCTCTTCTCTCTCCTTATTTAAAGTCTAGGTACAAACCAACATGTTAAATCCCTCAGCCTCCACTTCAGAAATCCGGTCCGGAGTTTATTTGCCTGGCTTTAAAATCATTTGTCTATAGTCTACAAGGATTTTGTCTACTACACAGAACCTTTTGTAATTTACAAAAATAAAGAATTGCTATATTATAATTTCCTTGTGGGTCTATTTTCCCCATCCTAAACTGCTTTGTTATTCATAAGTGAATCCCAGCCGTCAAGAAAACCCTAGTCTTCTTCTGTTAGGTGTCAGCGGGGATTAAATGAATGCGCCGGGGCAGTAGAGATGAATGCACGAGGGTAGTGGAGAGCGTTTAGTGTCAGTCAGAAAGAGATTAGACATAGTCAGGGACCAACCCCCAGGTCAGAGGCAAGTCAATGGTTTTTACCAATTACCAACCGGAACCGTTACGTCAGATCCCGTGCACTCTTGGGAACAACACCGAATCTCCAGAATAATACACTTGCACGATGTATGTATATTTTACCTGTGAGTATGACCTGACCTAAAATACCCATAGTGAAGTATTGAGCCACTAGCCAGTTGTCTCCAACTGCAAATTTACATAAGCTACTTAGTTTTTTTACAGCATGAAATTCGGCCCATTGACGATTCTTTGCAGAAGCACGGACATGGTATATTTGGTCACATTTCAGTTAAATTAATTTAAACAATTCACATTAATTTCGAATATAGAATATGTAATATAAAATGCACATTAGTAAGAACTAGTACAGTCTAAAGAACAACGTGTATCTAAAACATTAACTAATTAACTAATACATTATCAGAGGATGATTTGTATCGCATTGTCTCAGTAAACTGACACACGAAACACTGGCGAATGTTTCCCACAACAAAGTGTGAAAATAACAAGGATTTACATTTAAAGACACAAAGACAGCGCAAAACTTGGCACGTTTCCAGTTTTAATCAATGAGCAGTTTAGTAAATCACATCAAGTAATTTCCCAATTCGTGAGAATGTGACGGAAGGAGACCAACAGTCGGCCAATAAATCGCGACAGTCCTCCGATAGCGTTATCTTATAGTAAGATATTTATTACCCGGAAACAGGCACCGTTGGCCTATATTTTTCTGTTTGCTGAACCCCCGATCTCCTGCACACCGGTGTCCTAAATGTGGATAATTAGAATCAGTTTATCACGCCTCTGCATATTTTTTCTAGTCTCTAAAAACTCTCACCACCATTGGATGCTGTTGTGTCACATCAGATTAGGAAAACAGATTGGAGAGGAGTAGTGTGCACAGTGAGATTAGAATGGAAGAGGAATAGCAATTGGGACAACGCATTTCTCGCGAGGGCCTTATCGTGCAATTACACGTTGACATGTTTAACAATCTTCCAACCCCTTAATCCAACACCCCTCCGAAAGCAGACGTTGAGTGTCGGACCACGCACAGCCGCCTGCAAGAAATCAAGTCAGACGCGATATATACAAATAAATAAACGAATTATGTTAAGAAGAGCAAATGTGTTCATACACCCTCATTCATTGTATCGTACAGTTGCACTGTGCATTTTACATTTCGCGCAATGACTCAATGTCTTGTAGTACAACTATCTTAAATAGTAACCTTATTTAATAGGCCTAATGGATTAATAGAAACGACGGCATGTGGAGTCTGAAGATGGAGTCAAACCTATATAGCCTATATTGTTAAACTAGAGTGAATATATGGGACAATATGAGACAATCAGCGATATTCTCCCATCATCACTTTAATCCTGAAGGTGACATCGATATTACGAGTGGACTTAACGGGAATGTTGTCAGTTCCAGCTAGGTGGGGAACATCAGGCTTGAGTTGTTCATTTGTTTCAGCCCTGTTAGCCCACACTTGTTTCGCTCCTCCATCTGCCTCCCATGTCCGCCTTCCCGAGGCCTGGGTAGGAGTGATTGTGCGACACTCTGCTGGAATTTGGCCGAGGCATGGAGAGCCCCCTCTTGCTGACTACCATTCAGCAGTCCGATGCGTTGTGAGGTTGGAAAGTTTCAGTCAGCCGTGCACTCATTGACTTCACAAAGCTGATTACAAGCCTCAGCGCATTCCTGAAGGCAACAAGAAGCGACGCAGGTGCAAGGGAGCTGAGGAAGCCTTTGCAGTTCTAACAAAGTAGTGAAAGTATAGGCCGACTGGGACCACACAGAGCCTCACGCATCCCAGCATGGAAAACCGCCAGTAGTTGAGAGAAAGAGAGAGCACCTTGATATTTTTAGAAACGACCTCTTATTTTGTACCATATGTTGTTGTGACTGTCCTGTGCTTTATGCCCCTATACGAACCCCATATAACATCTTCCTTTACTCTAGTTTAAGTCGCTGTATTTGTGAATCCTTAGTGTTAATTCAAACACATACATTTCTATATGCTGAACACAGTATAGGGTTATGTTAGGCTATGGCTAATGTTTGTTTGTCAAAAGCTTATAGATACAGACACACACAAAGGGGCACGTTGGCACACAGAGACGAGCAAATGAAGACGTTTGTTTGGTAGACCTTTGAAGCTTAAAAAAAAGCGACTGTTTATTAATTAATTAGTCGAAATGCAACAGTGTCCTGAGAGAGGAGATCAGTAGGCCAGTAGCAATCCTAATGGAGCCGACAGCAAAAACTGAAGGCCACTCCAAGAACTTTACCAAAGTTTAGTTCTTATTTTGCATAGTGAGCCAAAGTTCATATTTTGTTATTTTGTTCTTTTTTGTAAGTGTATTGGATTGCATTACCTTGGGCAAGAATTCGGGCACGCGAAGGTTCTGATTAGTAGTTTAGATTGAATAGAAAAATACTATTTGTCTAAATAAATGGACGGCTGATTTTGTTTCGAGGGCTCTTCGGTTAAAAGCATTTCTTTAAATGAAACAAGGGTTTACATTTGTGCACTCCAAAGGGAATCTAGATGGTTCATCACCTGAACCCCGACACCCCCTTCGTCTTCGGGTGATTAGGGGACAAAGGAAGTCTCCCAGACCCGTTATGGTAGTCAGTCAAGCAGAACGGACTATGCAAATGGCTAAGAAAAGCGAGAAGATGGCGAACAGTACTCTCAATTGTTGGTCAGATTTCACAGCACAACGCAGCTGCACCTCAGCGGTTGCCTTGGACACTCGTTTTATTTGCGAAACAACACAGCACAGACCTAGAGAACAACCACAAAGTGACTCATTCACCAAAACTCTTACTCGAAAAATTTAAACTGGCTCATTCAAAATCATTCGCAACAAGTTTTGTCAATTCTGCGTACAGATTAGATTCTCCCTCTCTCATAATTTTTGCGACCCAGGATGAATGTTGAACGATGAATTTATGAACAACGTTTAGAAATTGTTGACACGACATTAAAACACGTAAAAGTATTTCGTGTTTGTCATTAGTCTAAGGAAAGATTTGTATTTGTTAATAACGTGGATATGATAAGGCGCTGTCCAGGTGCTGAAATAGGAGACTCGCCCGCAGGCTGCAGAAAAAGCCGTCTGGAAGGACTGCATACTTTAAGCTTGAGTTCCAGAAGAATAGTTCAGGGACTATACGACAGCAAGGTCGATATTACGCATTTTGCATCCTGATATGAAAATCTAATTATGAAGCTGTAAAGCAGTCAGTCTATGATTTCACGAGAGTTGGTTAACCAAAACATCAATTGATTTGTTCACTATTCACTAACACTATTCACGTCACATGACACAGCTCAGTCTTGGACGCATCTCCGAGTAGTGAACTATTCAATGAGCTTTTTTACCCGTTTGGTTGGACCCTTTTCCCTCACGGCAGGGGGGCTAAAAATTGCCCAAGCATTTTCAGTTGTACCATTATCTTTGGAGCCCTAGTTTTCAAGCACACACATTTAGATTGCCCCCTATCGTGTTCATCAATCTAGGATTTGAAAGTAGAAAACATTATAATGATTATGGCAATGACGATGGATTTTTGAAAATGCTGATTGAACTTTCAGCTATCACATAAGGTCTGCGAGTGTGTGAGACTCCACCTCAATGCTCAATAAAAGCAAGTGCACAAACAAGGCTTTGTGAATGGAGAAGTACTTTGAGCAGGTCGATGGTAGAATCAGAGGTGGTTTTCCACTCCACAAACACACATCAAAATATAACAGAAATTCAGCTGTAAGAGCTTCACCAGCAGGATAGACAGATTACATCATTGTGAAATGTCATTTAAATAAAATGTGTTTTCTCCCATGGCGCTCAATAGAAAGTGGTGTAACAAACAAGTACATACTTTGTTGTTGATTTAAATCCATAACCTTTATTTGCTGTGGATAACAAATAATTTCAGACTTGTAGTCTATGTTGTTTCCTATACAAAACAGGGAAGTTATATACGGAAGACTTTAGAGTGCATGTTTCAGCCAACTAAGCGCGGCGATGTGTCGCGGATGATTTATTCTATCTCAGCTGGACTACGAGCTCAGCTGATCCCCCTAAAAGTTCTAGTCCATTCTGTCTTACAGAGCCACTTTAGGGTACTTTCTGTTGAAATATTCAGACATATATATTATTTAAATAGACATATGTACAGAACATAGTCAAGAGCAGAGGATCAAAGGGTTTGAATGGTAGTGTAAAATGAATTAGGGATGGGGTTTCAAGCAGAAGCTGACTAACAAATAGTTCCAGGGTACGTTTCCCTAACCTAGCTGTTTTCCAAAAGCATAGTTCAAACTATCGAGGTAATTACGTTGGTAACTTACATAGTACGAGCCACCACAGGTGTTTAGACCGAACATTTGCAAACACTGTCGTTAAGTTGTGTGGTTCGAACTATTACTACTACACGATTAAAAGGCCCACTTGTAAAAAATAAGCATGCGAGGTAAAATCACACACCTAGAGGCAACAATACGAAATACTCCGCACCTCTGCTCAGTTAGTTGATAATATGTAGCATATTATATTAATATTTGTGTGCTGTAGGGAAGGAGTATGGTATAGGATTTACATAGACCTGGTAACAGAGAATTAGAATGATAATTATGTACCTTAAAT
>NC_045172.1:2363223-2400723 GCF_900700415.2 Clupea harengus | reverse complement strand
ACACCCACACATGAACACACACACACACACACACACACACACACACACACACACACACTCACACTCACACACACACACACACACAGACTCACACACACACACATGAACACACACACACACACACACACACACACACACACTCACACACACACACACACACACACTCACACAGACACTCACACTCCCACCCAAGCATTGGCTAATCTCCATTAGAGAGTGGGGGTGATTCTAGAAACTTGGATGGCTATGAAACGATTTCACAGGAACTTTGCACAGGGGAAACTAGTCGGGGAAGCCAGTGTTTGTCTTTTGTGTGAGCGGCAGTCACCTCTGCGCCCCAAAGCTCTCTCTCTCTCTCTCTCTCTCTCTCCCTCTCTCTCTCTCTCCCTCCCTCTCTCTCTCTCTCTCTCTCTCTGTCCCTCTCTCTCTGTCCCTCTCTCTCTCTCTCTCGATGGCAGAGTCAGCCCAGTCAGGCAGTCAGCCACGGACCCCGTCCTGGACAGAGCGCCTCTCATGGCGTCAGGGGAGAGACAGGAAGGGAACCATGTGAAAGGAGCAAAGTTTGGACGAGGGTTTGACTTTGGAAACAACAGCAACTGCCTAACTGCCAGGGACAAGGCTTGCACCCACTCAGCTGTGACCAGAACTCCTCAAACAAAGGCTTAGCTACAGGTGTAGAGGACCTGCTTTTAGAAATGTGCAGCTGCGAGGCAATCTCCCTTTTCTCCACAGTTTACCCATACTCACACACAGGGAGCTAGTTTGGACAAACCACCGCAACTAGACTTAGACGTGGAGTTGCAATCACTTAACTTACTGTGAGTTAGTCTCCAGGAATTGGTTGTTTTCAACACGTACACCAACACTACCTCCTCTCCCACTAACAAGGCAAATAAGACATCAGACTGTCTGTTATATTTTTTTTTTGCCTGAAATAACACAATATCATTCTTGCACTGCAGAGACAAGACAGACACTATTCCAAATTAGTTTTTAATGTGATGTGAATGACGAGTGTGGCTTCGACTGATGCCATTCAAAGCAAACCTCTAGTTATCCAGTGGATAAATAAAATGTTGACTGAATGACTGAAATTTGGATAGAAAAACTACTTCTGCCTCATTTTAGTTCCATCATTACCTCGTAATTTACGGAGAAGTGCATTGATAACAGGAGGGATTTGACCTTCAGTTATTTCCTAAATGATTCTATCTGAATAGTAATACCAGTAACTCCAACACAACATTTTACCACTGAGAAAACATCACAAGGAACTCAGCTGGTCATCTAGTGATTACTTGATGCCATTGAGTGCATATTGCTCCTGGCATTTATTTCATGGTTGTTTGTATTTTCTTCCCTTTTCTGACACCGCCACATTAATTAGTAGTGTCATAAAGATATAAAAAGTAAGCCACAATTGGTAAATAAATAGTTTGCTATACGGACCTAGCTTAAGACTACCTTTTCAAAAAAGGAGCGAATCCTCATCACCGATGAACTCCAACACATGCACACTCTCTTGATCCACCGGTCTATGGGCCATTAACAAACCATTTCCTGCCTGAAAAAAATGTGACCAAAATGATTACCATGAGGAGACCATCTCTTCCTGGCTGATAGATACCAATCAGCGCACAAACAGGTGGAGCCCTCTGCTTGACCTCCTTTAGAGCCATTTCCCCCTCTGCTCTCGGCCCTGGTGCTTTTAGCCTGACTGGCAGAGCCGGCAGGGCAGCCTGGTAATGGCGTGCTCTCGGCAGGGGGCAGAGGCAGGAGCGAGGCCTCCGATTCATGTCATCTGCACAAGAATATGGCAAGAAAAAGCAAAAAGCATGCATTTGAGCCCAGAGTGCTTGCCAGCTCTCTCTCTCTCTCTCTCGTCTTATAAAATGACATGCCCTTCAACTTTTAATGCAGGTACTTGTTAAAGTTAGCGCTCTGGTGAAGCTAACACCCTGTTGCCTTTATGTCTCTCTCTTTTCTTCTCTTTCATCAATCATTTTCTCTTTTCCCCTTTGTTGTGACGTTGTCATCTTTTTCCTGCTTTCTCTCCATTTTTCTATCTTCCACTGCAGTATCACCATCAAAGCCTAAGTCAATGAGGAGCGTTGGAGGGAGTCTGGATGCTGGCCCAAGGAGTGAGAGCATCTGTGCTGGACACAACCCCAATACACTGGACCTGCTCAACCATTACACAGATTTGAGACCTTGCTGTTAAGATGAAAGATGTGTGTTCATATGCATGTACAACATGATGTTTGGAGGGCTTGCTGTTCTTACTGAATATGTGCTGGCAATACGTCTGGAGCACTGGGCACACGCTTAGTGTTACCGGTACAAGGACAGAGGACTGTGCTGTTTCATGTTGTGGTTGTCGTCCTGGGTATTAAAGTCTCAGCTAATTCTGTCATTTTGTCTGCGCTGTATCCAAAGCAGTCAATTTGCTAAGTGTATGTAGGCCCGAGCAACAGCCCCAGTTCAGAAGTCACTCCTGGGCCCCAGGCCTCACATGCAGTAACACCGCCCCCTCTGGACTGGAGCATGGGACAGGTACAGACTTATAACTAACTCTTAGACATTACCATACCTATGGCCAATCAACAAAACTGATGACTTTTGAGGGCTGTCTTCAAAAAATATCCGTGAAAGGTACCTAAGTAAAGATAAGCAGGTCTTTTAAATGTTTGGATATTTTCTTAGATGTTGATGGACCAGTCCAATTATGTGTAAATACAGGCTTTTTGCAGCTCTTTGATTGCTAGCCATACTCTTTTCTGCTATGACATAATTTGCTTTGTTGTTTTCTTCAATAGCGCTCCAATGACATCATTGTGTTGAAACTGAACAAAAGGCATTGGGAAAAAAAGAATATGAGAGGTTCAGGAACGACCATTACATGAATTGGAAATATTATCCAGAGCAGGGAAAAGCTATGAATGTCTTTCTCCTAATAAGTGTTTGCATTTGATCTGTAATGTGGTGATTAACTGTGTTGACTCTATAGAACCTGCTGTTGTTCCTGTTTAAATGGACCGATAGGCTGCCAAGATAATCTGTAAACATTTTTGTTGAGTGGTGGCACTCTCCTCTAATTAGTGTGCTGGATGCAAGATTAGGCCTTGTAATTAATTGATTAGACGTCTTGGGGCATGGGTATATCAGTTCAATCTAGACACACTGGTATACCGGTCGAGCACATCCCATCCGAATAGAAAATCCAAGATCTTGACAACAAACTGGAAAGTAAGGACTGTGGTGCACCAGGTTTCACCCTATCACTTTTTCAACTCTTTTCTTTCTTTCTGTCTGAAGTCAGGTGTTTGGTGTGGCATATGTCAGCGTCTTACCTGTCTAGGCATCCCGGCGTCCCTGCTGTCCTGGGAGTCAGCCAAGCGATGTCAATTAGCCGTAAGCCAATGCCATGACGCGCTCGGGCTGTACCAGGGCTACTGTATCATGTTCTGGCTCCCGCAGAGCGGGGCGCATCTGCGCGGCACCAGGACGAGCGACACCGTTTACATGGCTTCAACAGGCTCATGTTCGGGCGTCTTTCTGATGCGCCATGATAAACCCACACACTACATACAAGCCAGAAAGGCGAGCCAGAACCCCCAGCTCCAGTTGCTCTCCCGCTAACATCCCCTCCACACGGTTCCCCTGATATCACTCTCTCGTTTTGTCTCCACCACTCTCACAACAAACTCTCTCTTTCGGCCATTTATACAATGTTTTTTCTCTGTAGATGTCTTTGTTACATTTTTTTCTCATATTCTGAAGATTTGCCATTGATCGTTATGTAGTGAGATAATTGTGGCAACTTTTGATCTTCTTTGATTATAAAACTTGTACTTTGAGAACAAAAAATGGGATCTTAAATATATTCTCTATAGATGTTTCAGTAGAATTTATTCCATGTTTTTCCATGTGAAAACAAATAATAGTTTTACATATGTTTTTTTGTTTTTCAAATGAAGCAGTTTCATAAAGCATTTTCATAAGGCACATTTAATTTGGTTTTTAGGTTCAAGTTTTGGAACTGCAATAAATCTTTCCTATCCTCTCTTTGGGAAACACCATTCGTCTCTATGGAGCATCCGAGATCCCTCTATTAGTAATCTGATCTGCTCTACCAGTTTGGTGTGCAAAGGTGAGACAATGTAGAGACAGAAGGCAATGAATATGTCTTCATCTGTAGACATCTAAAATGGGAATCCAGCTGTTTGTTTGTTTAAATTGTTGTACGCTGTCACACTGGTGCATGTTTGTGTATGTGTACATTCTGTTGGAGTGACATTGTGGGTCAGTCAGAACTCAGAAGGTTGTACCTTAAACACAAGCTGCCCTTGACCTCATCGAGTGTTCAATGGAGGCTTACCTCCAGGACAATCAAAAGGTTGTGGGTGTGTGCCGTATCCATGCCGCGGGAGCACAAGAAAGAAAATCTCTTAATTCTGAGGTATTGTTCCCTTAATCCCCCTGTCCATCACACATCAGTAAGTGTTTCTTTTCTGGCCGTCCATCAGGGAGTAAGGAGGCAACTTTCATCTGGGATCAGGTAACACAGTCAGGGGCAGGGGCGGGTGATGGGGCAGGTAACACAGTCAGGGGCGGGTGATGGGTGGGGAGGAATGCCTATCCTGTTGGGGTATCACCCTTGGGACCCTCCTCCCCCTTCCCCCTGTGACAGCCTCTCTGTTGCCTGCTGTCAGCTACACAACACACTGCAGGTATGGGAGACAGAACAGTACACTACAGAACACACTGCAGGTATGAGAGACAGGTATGGGAGACTGAACAGTACACTACACAACACACTGCAGGTATGAGAGACAGGGCAGTACACTACACAACACACTGCAGGTTTGAGAGACAGAACAGTACACTACAGAACACACTGCAGGTATGAGAGACAGGTATGGGAGACTGAACAGTACACTACACAACACACTGCAGGTATGAGAGACAGGGCAGTACACTACACAACACACTGCAGGTATGAGAGACAGGGCAGTACACTACACAACACCCCGCATTTATGAGAGACAGGTATGGGAGACAGAACAGTACAGAACAGAAACACTTCAAATACATTTTGCACTTGCTTTGCCCCTGAAACTAGGCCAAAGTTATTGTATATTAGGGGGTTCCTAACTTGTAAATATGCTCTATTAATTTAAGGAGATACGTGTTTACAGATTGAAGGCAATCTCTTAATTATCATTTAATCACAGATACCTTAAATGTAAAGTTCAAGGTTTATTTCAAGGACCTACTCAAAGGTTTTTGTTGACTAGGCATAGCCTACGTAGTGTGACCCTTTTTGTATATACAAACATAAGCATGAACACAGGAGTATTGTTGGAAATGTATGTATTATAAATGCACGCTTTCGAAAGCACAACACATGCCAGCTATATTGCCAAAAGACACCAGATAGCAAGTTAGCGAGCTTTTAGCAGTGCCAACTCGACTGTGGTGGTATTTGCAGGGGTTTGTATGTGTTTTAAGTAGTTAACTAACTAGTTTTACACCAAAAGTCCTGACTGCCGCTTTAAAAAGAGCAATGTGTCTTGCTTATGGAAACAATTAAAATAGGAACTGTGAACTAGTGATAAGAATGCAGTCACTTTGAGAGACAAAAACACACAAGTGATTATACATTTACATTTACATTTAGTCATTTAGCAGACGCTTTTGTCCAAAGCGACGTACAAGGGAGAGAACAGTCAAGCTAAGAGCAATAAAAAGCATGGTGTAACAATAAATACTACTTTACATGAGAATTAGAAAACAACGACCTAGAAAAAAGGAAAAAGAAGTGCAGGAATGTAACTGCTGAAGTGCAAGTTAAGCGCTAGTCAGGTGCCAGTTAGGAAGGGAGGTGCTCTCTGAAGAGTTGGGTCTTCAAAAGCTTCTTGAAGGTAGAGAGGGACGCCCCTGCTCTGGTAGTACTAGGCAGTTCGTTCCACCAACGTGGAACTACAAATGAAAATAGTCTGGATTGCCGTGCTTGCACAGACAGCAGTGCCAAACGACGCTCACTAGACGAGCGCAGCGTCCTGGGTGTAACATTTGCCCTTACAAGAGCATTTAGGTAGGTGGGAGCAGAACCAGCAAGCACTCTGTAGGCACATTTTGATCACTGCATATTATACATTCAGGAATATTGTACGGTATGTCATTTTTGAAAATGAAGGTGAAGAAGAAGCTGTTATTAAGGGGCCCATTTCCCCTGTTTAGGAGACAAATGGAGTCTTTTTGCTCCTTTCAAAACTTTCATCTGTGCACAAATCTACTTCAGTTTCGCACAGTATTATTATGAAGGATAATTTAAAGTGTAAATTAGGGGGTTCTGTATTGAAGTGGTAAGGACAGATGGCTGTCTTCAAATACAAATTTGAAAAGAACACTGAAGAACATTTTTATGTGAACAATTTTTTTATGTTAACAATTGTCTTTAGTCCCTCCATGGCTGCTGTTAGAGGCTCTGATGAAAACCGGGGGTTGTGGTGGTGAAGAAAAATTATATTTAGGATTAGCCAATGTATCCTCAAACTAATGATACACAGAATGACATCAAATTGGATGATGTCCACCACACGTACCCATAGAAATCAGCACAGACAGCTGTGGGTGCATCCAGTGGGCAGCCTGAACACAGGACCAGACAGACAGTTGACCCTGGCAAGTATGATTCATCAACAGACCCATTTACACTAAAAAAGGGATTCACACTTCATGGATAGAATTACAGGTACTGCACACCATTATTCTAACTCTTGAATCAAGCAGTAACTACAGAAATGTCAATGTAATTCTGGATACTGTCAACATAATTACCTCCGCCAATTGTTTGTCTATCTGTCTGTCTGTCTGTCTGTCTGTCTGTCTGTCTGTCTGTCTGTCTGTCTGTCAGCAAAAACCAACCCATTTTTCATGAAACTAGGTGGAGGGGTGGAGCATGGGCCAAGGAAGAAGCCATTGTATTTTGGAGCGGATCTGGATGACTTTCTTTCACATTGCAAGATAGGTATGTGCTCTGTATGAGTGCTGTTCTAGTTCACAAATGTGTTTTGTTTTGCAAATGGGTTTTGTGTGCTACCCTGAACACGAGAACAACAGTGTGCCTCCTTGTGAACCCACGTGGAGCAGGAAGACGTACGTTTTCTCTTTTTTTTTTTACCTAAACCAGAGAGCTGGCACTAACATGTTTTTCCTGTCATGAACAGATACTTGCTTAATGACACAGTGAATAGATGAGTTGAACACTGGGACTCCATCTGTGCTCCATGTCAAAGATATATTGTCCTCATCTTTTAGCACAGAAATGATCTTATATAGTGTTCCATCACAGACACATTTTTTTTGCCAGCTAATTTTTAAGGTTGTGATTCTCAAAAAGATTCTTGATTTGATTTCTCATTGAGGAGTACATGAAGCAGTACCCACTACTCACATGTTCTGATACTCTGCATTCAGTATCTCACATGGGCCTGATCACATTGTCAACTGATAGTTCACCAAGGTATGAACCACAGTAGGGATTTATACAATAATTAAGCACTTGCCAGCTAGTCATGTCAAAAGCATGATTAAATAGGTAGTTTGAACAGGGTAAACCATCAGAGGAAAGACTGAAAATGCTGACATCCTGACCTTGTCACATGGTGTCGAAGTATATAACCCAGACGTGCTGTCAGACTCTATCCTTTAATGAGTTTGGCTCCAGGGGACAGAGGTTGCTCACCATTATGGATGGCAGGAGTAGCTGTGCCATATCCATTGCCAGGATGCTTTGATATAAATATACACATTTCTTTTTAAAATGTTCTTAATCAAAGTTTCTCAGTTGAACCTTGCAACCTTTTCCAACTCCATGCATGGCATCCCAACTCAAGATGCCGTTCTTCACAAAGTACTGATCAACGTCGGACACATAGTCCAAGACAGCCCCCCGGACTCCAAAGCATCCCATCTCAGGTCTATTCATCTCATCAGCATAATCTTCTTTCTTAAACAGAGGACAGAGTGATTGACAATTGTGTCTGCATGAGAGAAAATATTCAGCATTTAGCTTAAGATAATGCACATCCTTCAGGGAACAGGACCAAGGTTAGCATAGAATAAAAAAGTATTTTAGACGAGGCTCCCTTTTGTCCAGAGTGTCCTGATCAACCAAGGACCAGAGGTAAGAAGTGCCACAGTCTCTAATACCATCTCTACCTGAAAGACAAATGTAATACTTTACTGGCCTTATCTTGTTAAGAGACCCTGCTCTTCCCATTTAATGACAGCTGTGATATGTAGCCTGCAAAATAACAGCACCTGTTCTAGTCGTGTTTTGTGTTGTTATAAGCATAAACTCTTCCATTGTATTCTGTAAGTTCTCGTAGTACAAACTTCACGGAACATGGCAGAGCCGTTGTAAAGGAGAGTGGGAAAGAGTGCATGGTGTAGGGGAGCAAGGAGCACACTCTCTTTACACCTGCTAATTATAATCACTAATTACAAGCAATTACCCTACCAAGCTTCTCCCCTGGACAGATACAGCTTTTTTCCCAAAGGATGAAGAAAGGCATGGAATTTGCTGTATCCTGTAGGAGAGAGAGAGAGAGAGAGAGAGAGAGAGAGACTCCCTGGCACCTTTGTGTGTGTGTTCTGAAGAGGATCCATCCACTGAGAGGAAGTCGACGAGCGAGGGGTGGGGGTGGGGGTGGGGGTGAGGGTGAGGGTGAGACATCTGCTCGAGGTTGGTGGAGAGAGTGCCAAGACCACCAGGCCAGGTGCAGGTCTGGGGACGCCCTGGAGAAAGCAGTGGCCCAACGAGCTCCTCTCCTCTTTTCAGCAGAGTAAACACACGCTTACAATCACCTGTTTCTTTGTCTAACAGTCACAAAGCGTGGAGCCCAGGGAAGGACATGCAGCTGGCTCTGGTGTGTGTGTATGTGTGTGTGCGTGTGTGTGTGTGTGTGTGTGTGTGTGTGTGTGTGTGTGTGTGTTATTATCCGAGATACATGACTGCACATTATTTGTAAACAGCCATGAAATTAAAGTAATATAACAAATGCATCTGTTTTAATCTAAATGATTTCCATTCTGATCACCTTTGGCTCATTTATGGCTATGTCTACAGAGACGTTCCAGTACTACCCACCAAAGAGAGGTAGAGGTCCTACAGGCTGATTAGTCTGCAGCAAGATTTGGGGGTTGAGGTGGGGGGGGGGGTATGCCGTAACAATCGCCCCTGCTGTTTCGCCCAAGCTTGAGCCCGCTGACCTGGCTTAATTGGCCGTGTAATGATGTCGACCTGAGGAGGACCCGCGTGAGAGCGGTCCCAGTTCCCACAGATGCATGGACATTGCCAATCTAGCCTCGTGCTGAAAGACTGGCTGGGAAGAAAAGCGACACCGCACAATGCGTCCTCCTCGCGCGGGTGGAGTATTTCACCGGCTAATTAGGCGCACCCCGTTTCCATAGACACACGGAGCCCAGCAGGCCTGCTGTGTGAGGGGCTGTGGAGGAAGCAGTGGGTAGTCAGATTCTCACTGACATTGATTAACTTATTGTTCCCATGTTTATTATTGGGCCAACCTTTGTGGGTTACCACCACGACAGCTAGCTTTTTCCCAGGGACTAAGAGTTCTGTGTCTACTGGAGATTATCCAGCGGTTTATAATATTCAGGGTGTTGGTTAGGGGCATGGGCATTGTCAGTCCTGGGCATTGTTAGCCCAGGATGTTTTGTGAATAGCCCTGGATCTCTTAAGAAACATTAAAAAAGAAGAAGAATAAAGAATAGCCTAGATAGATCTATTCTTCTGTCATTCTGATCATGCATTAAATCCCTCCAAACTAATATGATATCTTTGATCAAAATGGAAGTGAAAAACAAGAACATCAGGCCCAGGAGGCGGAACTTCCCACACTATAAAAGCGAGGTCAACTTCCGGCTCGTCCTCTTACCTTAAACACCTCAGAGCGTTACACTTAATAACCTACAATCGGTTTCGACCTCACTCGCTGACTGTCGCTATTGTCTAAATATGATGACTCATTTCCAGAAGGGTCACGAGGAACAGAAAAAGGCTGTTTTCACACCTAGAGTTTATTTACTCTGGTCCAAATCAGTCAATGAGCTTTCTCCCCTTGGTTCGGTTTCTTTTCAGACAAAGAAAAATACAAACAAACCAAAATGCATCCCTACAAGCCATGTGCGAATGTGATGAGATGTGTCTAGGGCGGGAGCAAGAAGGTAAAGACAGGAAGAAGGTGTGTTCTAGACTAGTGCATATTCCTATGAGAGAAACATTGCTATGCAATTTCACATGGAGGTAACGGCAGAGTTGGCATTTGTTTATAGCCGTGGTAATTATCCGTGCAATATACCAGGCAAAACTATACTAGCAGAATGTGGAATGCACTTTGAGAAATGCTTGGCTGCTACTACTACAACACAAGCTGCTGCAGTTTTCATGCTCTGCCGCAACCCAGAATGCAATGTGCACCTGGGTAGCGGAGCCGTTTAGCTCAAACACGCACAGCACACCTGGTAGTTGGTTTTCACACCTGCACTTTTTAGTCTGCTTAAATTGGTCACTGGTTCATTTTCTCATTTGGTGCAATTCATTTGGGCAGGTGTGAACACAGTAATCACACTCAGGTGCGGACCAAAACAACCACACTGAGACCCTTGAGAGGAGGTGGTCTTGGTGCGGTCCCAAACCAACTCTGGAGCGGTACGTTTCTGGTGGTAAAGTGATCCGACCCAACCACCCAGACATTCCAAACAAAGTCCCAATGCATGCTGGGGAAGCTGTCGCTGAGAGAGCGCTCCATGGGGGTCCCCAGCTGGCACTGCTGCAGTGGAGCGTGAGCGAGCGAGCGGGGTCGGCCCCTTTAGAGGTCATCCGGGGTGCTGAAGGAGATCAAGGCCAGTACAGGGCCTTGATCCCCGCGATCCAGTGCTGAGGCCCAGGGTGGAGAGGATGGGGTCCAGGGTGGAGAGAAGAGGGTCCAGGGTGGAGAGTAGAAGGTCCAGGGTGGAGAGAAGAGGGTCCAGGGTGGAGAGTAGAGGGTCCAGGGTGGAGAGAAGAGGGTCCAGGGTGGAGAGGACGGGGTCCGGGGTGGAGATCACCCGGCAGGGCAGCCACCACTGGAGCTGCTGCTTCCCGGTCGTCACTGCCCTGAGGAATCACACTGATTATACATTAACATATTCATATTAACAATCACACTGCATTCTGTGACCAGCTATATCATACATACAGTACATACATACATACATACATACATACATACATGCAGGATAGTCGTATAGTGTTTGTCAAAGTTTTTTTTTTTTTCTGTCTTTTTCCACAAATTTTGTTTGACAATATCATATACTTGGCTTCACCAATCCACATGAAACTTGGCATTATTGTAGCCCCACATGGGCTAATATGAAACCTACTTGGGCATGTCCCCTCCTGCTACAGCCCCCTGAAGTGGGGTAGGCTCAAAGCACTTTTTGGGCAATAACTCAATAAATTAAATATATAACTAAAAAAACTCAATAACTAAAAAATTCCGAAATGTTAATAGGAAGTTGGCCTCTAGGAGGCACATGAGCTCATTACAACTCATTTGTGGAGTGAAAACTGTTCAATGCAAACATCTACCACTAGTGAATATTTTGTAAGGCAGTTCATGAAATTTCACACATTGCATCGCTACCCCATTCTTTTGACACATGTCGAATTTCGTGAATATCGTCTATAGGGGGCTCTTCAACTGACAAATTTAAATGTTTCCAGAATGTCTTAAGCTAAAGCTTTAAAATGTGATGTGCTTATTCTTGGTTACATTCTGTGGACGCATGCCCAAGTGTATTCCATTTTGTCCATAGGGGCATTACAACTGACACATTTGAATGTCTCAGGAACTGCTTCATCTATACTTGGCTACATTTGCTCACATCTCCTAAAGTTCCATTGGACTTGCTCAACAAAATGGTTACCTTCAGCAGCTAATACAGGAATTTTAATGGCATATAGAAGCTATTCACCCAATTTCAAACAAATCATAAACAAGATGTCACTACAAGAAGTTACACCATGTTTCAATAACATGGTTTGGTCTATCTTCAAAATTAATTTTGATGTTAAATCCTTACGGAACATTTACAAATTTGCACATTGTGCTTGGAGCCTGATAACTGCTGCTTGCGGTTATTTTTATATCTATGATAATACATACTACTGTCCTGCGTGTGCACAGGTGGTCATACTGTATAGTGTCACTGCTTCTGCTTCACACATTCACAAATCACATTTTTGGAACTTAGGGATCTTTCCTATTCCTACTTTCCTATGCTGTTTCAGTAAATAACCTTGGTTTATTGATTCAAAAGATTGGTAGAGTTTGAAATACATGGGAGTCAAAATGTGGGAAAGAAAAATCTACTATTCACTGTGTTTTCACAGAACGATGAAATATGGCTTAACCATTACATCTTGAGGTCAGAGTATGTTTCAATTCAACATTGTATGTTATATCGGTTTTGCCAATACAGCGGCCATTTTTGGCCTCTTTTGACACTCTGCAGTCTATATTGGTATTAGCCTCCTCATATTGGTTTTACCAATATTAGTGCAAATGCACCCTCTTCCGTTTGCCCAATGTATGGCACGTTTGTTTTACTTAACCCTACAATGCATACTGTATCATATTTGCTACACGAGTTTTAGAGACGTCTACATCATAATGATCAATACTTTCCTGCATATGTATGCAATCTGATACATGTCTTCTGCCCTCTGGTGGATTATCCGTGCACTGTAGGTCTACTGGTGGCAGTAGTGGGCCTTTGAATGCTGTATCCAAAATGGCTGCCCTCATGTAGTAACTCACAAGTATTTGGCAAGGAAATCTTTGGCAGTTATGTTTTTACTAATATTTCAATATCAAAAATACTGTATTGAAGCAACTAATAATTAGGTAATATTCATACCTAATTTTATAGTCAATTCTTGTTGAAAATGTATGTACAATGTATATGATAAAGTGAATATATCAAGTATGAAATGTGACACAGCAAGTATTTAAGGTACATTTTCTGTAAATCCCACCATTGTCTTTGTATCGCAATTCATGATGCTGACAGAAAGATCACATCTCAGAAACTCTTTGATGACACAAAACTTGGTATATGGGGTCTGTTCGAAAATCCCTTAAAATGCTGTCTAACGAGGTCACTTACGAGGATAGCAAGGCATCAAGGACTGTTCGAAACCGTTATTGTGTCTCTTCCTGTTTTATAAGATAACTTAAAATCTTTCGCGTTTCAAGGTAGCCTTGATGCATCCTTAAAGCTGCCTATTAACCATAAATCTGTGCGCCAGCTCCCTCCGGTAACTGCAAATTGTAAACAAAGATGGCGGACCAAACTCCACTGATGGCCTTGTTTTGTATGTGAATGTAAATTTTTCGGCGTTTTTTGCTTAGATTTTTCAAAAGTTACCAAGAAATAGACACTGTACTATCCGATAACACCGTTATTGTAACCAGCAATAATGGTTGATGTGATTTGCGACGCGTCTGTCAGTCAACTTTTTAACATTAGCACGTTAGCCTACATTAGAGAGCCTACGTTCTTTCAGCGTACCAACGTCACACGTTAACGTAAAGGCTATCTTAAAAAGCAGGTTTTTTTAGATGCCTTCACTCAAAAGACATGTCTCGTCAGACACCTGTCTAATGAGAGATCAAGGATCAAGACAGCTATCTAAGTTTTCGAAGAGGCCCATGGACTCAGGAGCCCTTCCTGAGGTTGTGCAAAAATGCTGCATCATTTGGCCACTAGGGGGCACTGTAATGAGCAAAAACTTTTTTTCTTTTTGCCTACGACAAGTTGAAATAAAAAAGGTTCCAGTTTGAAAAAAAAATATCCAAATGCAATGATATAATATACAATACAATATATATACAGTGTATTCTTTCTTTATTCTGTCTTTTTATATATTTTTTAATATTGTTTTTATTTCCTAGTTTCACTTCATTCATTCTTCCTTATTCTCTCACTTTATGTGGCGGTCATATTATGCACCGCTATGTGGTGTGTCTAATTCAAGGAACAACTGCTTAAGACACCAGTCCTTCAACAGAGACTTTGGGGTATTGACCAATGATTATGAGAGAGGGTAAACACAGTTGAACAGATCATGTAATCCGTCCCCAATTTAGGGAAGTCATTTTGTAGAAGGTCGCCCTCCTCTGGCTGTGGAAAAATGGCCTAGGCCACCTCATGTTCTATCTGTCTTCAGCCGGTATACCTTCGAACCATCAGGCGAAGTAGACAAGGTAATTACATGTGATCGATATCCGTAAAATGAGACCTCATAGAAAACGATAAGGGGATACTGTTTGTTTAGAAGAATGATATTTGAGATGACATGGCAAATTACACAGACGATAAAGTTGACTGCCTCAGCTTGTGAGGTATACATTACAGTAAAAGTCTTGGATAAGGTCAGTAGAAATTCTATTGGATGAACATGTATTGTCTGTGGATATGACCTTGAAATGTGTCTAAGCAGAATTGGATTACATTTTTCCTTATATGTGCTTGTGTATGTGTCTGTTAGTATGTATTTAAGGTCCAAATACTTGTATTGTGATTAAGCGGTAGAACAGATAATTTCTGTTATGAACATTTGCTGCTATATCTTGCCTGAGAGCAGCTCAACCACATTATAGATAACATGACATTTAATAGCAGTAATGACATTTAATAGCAGAGTTTCTTTTCATCATCCCTAGCTCACCCTGATCAGCAAGGGTCCATGGTGACAGATGGCATGACAGGGCTGGTCAGACTATCACAATGCCATCTCTCAGCCTTTTCACCGAACACAAGAACGGCCCCATACAGAGATGCTGCTCTTACCTCTCTACATAGGTAAGGAAGTGTCTGTCTATTTTATTTCACTCAGAAATATTGACTTCTCTTTTTGAATTGAAGAGCTTTTTGCAAGGATCACTCACATTTAGACTAAATGTGCTACTCACGGGGTTCTTTTCACTCTTTTTGGCTTTTCTGCCAGATTTTCCTTATCGGCAGTTGTCAGTTTAAATGGAATCCTAGCCTCCCTATTCCCAATGAGATGTTTATTTGGAAAACATTTAGCATAGAACCCTTGGGTTCCCAAATATGGAGCAAGTCAGGAACACAGGCGGGACAGGTTGGGACTGTCTCAGAGTAAACAGTGAAGTCTAGCAAGCCACCTGGATGGTGGTCCTGGTGAAGAGCCCTTAAAGGCACCTTTCCCAACACATGTAGCATTAGCTCAACAACCACCAAAGAAGTCATTATAGTCTGAGGTGGTCAGGATGTACTAAGAGTCTGTTCTGTCCCCTCAAGATGATTACATGTGATACTCCATCTCTTCAATGAGATCAAAACTGAGATTAAAACGATCAGTCTTAACTTCATATAAACATCTTTGAGCTGATGTTTGCATCTGGCTGCTCATTCCGTTCCTAAGCATAAGGACTGGACTTAAGAGATCACATTAACTAGAGACAATTGTATCTCATTTTGGAGAGGGCCGTTTGTAATTGCAGCAGAGACAGATTTATGATCTATTGTTCAATCCCTCTCTTCAGACAGGATGTTTACTGGTGGTGCCTGGCCCTATTGATAAGACAAGTTGAACCCATTTGTGCTCGTTGTAGGCTGACTGTTTGGGATGAACTGGCGGTAAAGGGGCCAGGGTGTGTCTGTAGAGGGCGTGGAGCTCTCCAGTGCTTTTATCCTATCATTTACAAGAACATTTCTTATGGAGAAGTTGTAGATTGAGATTGATGTCTTAAGAACGTGTGTAGATAGCACAATGGAAAATACGAAGCAAACAAAATCACCGTCTGGGCCTCATCACAGTGGGTTGGTGCATTCTGATTTTCAAAAAGACACGCTTCTAATTGTGCAAATAATTGCCCTACAAATCTTTCTGCCTTTCAACGGGAGTCATTTTCTCTTTTGACACGATGTATAAAATAATCTTCTGTCATAATGCACCATAAAATGTATGTCTTTTTTTCTCCGCCCTTTCATCCAAACAGCAGTAAATGAAAAGACTTCGGCCCCCTGGCATGTGGAAGCCATTCTGGGGTTTGGAATTGGAACGTCTAATTGGATTAGGACCGTCATGTTTCTAATAAAGTGCCTGAGAAGCTGATAGAGTCGCCTCAGGTTAGAGGTATTTTAAAGAGCATTATTATGGGTTTGTTGTGCTTTCTGTACCCTATTCTCCCCCACTACAGTGAGAAGTTGTAATTCCCTCCATTTGGTTATGCCTTGTCAGTGTTTCCCCTGTGGCACTCATTTGATCCTATTAAAATAACATGTATGGTGTGCTAATAATGTTGTTTTGCTACTGCTAATGTTGATTGCCACTGTTCTACATTCATACACTGAATTCATGTTAGTTGTTGACGAGAAGATGAAGGAGTAAACTGGTCTTTAGGAGTCCAAGAGTCCAGTGTGTTTTGAAGTGGTGCAGGAAAGGCTCCCTCCTCAGCGCCGGTCAAATAGGATCAGCACGATGTTAGTAAAGTCATGTCAAGCTGTGAGATTGAATTTCTGCACAATTGACTCGATTAAAATGGAGGATTGCGAGGGGAGCCGATCTCTGTGCGTTTGTCCATTCACACAGGTGGCAGGGGCCACACGCAGGAGCACTGCATCAACACCCCTCTCTTACTCACTCAAAATCTAGAAAGTCCCCTGTCAGAAACACGCATGAAACTGACTTCAGTGATCACAAAGAATGCTCTGAAAATTAATGTGATCATATTAATTACGCTGAGTCTTAGAAAAGGGAAAATACCAAACTGGCCTTAAGAGTGAGACCTGATGTACCGGTAGACATGTTCTGGTTTCAAATGACAAGATCTCACACCAGCAGCAACACTCCGGCAGTTCAGGGACAATTTTGAATGCCTAAGTTTCGTCTCCATAAACTACTCAGTACTGCAATCAAAACATTTCTCAAAATTGCCTTCATTGGCAGTTACACCGTGCTACAGTGCTTGCATCAAAAATAAATGTAGACCTGAAGTCAGGGTTTCAAGTAAAAAAAAAATGAAAACCCTTCTTGTGTTTACTGATCCATTCAAATTCATCTACAGCAATAATACATGGGCACAGCAGCAGACAAAGGAATAAAAAGTGTAATGATTCATAAACAATCTTAGCAAATAACAGCAATTTCTGAACTAATGGGGAGATTTCACAGCTGAATGCCTCTGCACACCGTCCATTAAACATGTTCAAAGGCAGCGTGGCTTCACCATTACAACTTCAAGAGAACCCCTCTAAATTCCACCACCCAACAGACAGGGACCACATGCTTATTATGATTAATTACTTTAATTCACCCAAATGGTAAATCATAACTCTGTACTGGCGTCTGACCCGGAGAGCATGTTTACAACGAGGGTTCAAGAGAGGATGTTATTCAAGGCGTGATATCAGCAGAGGGCTGCTTGAACTGCCCAGAACAGGGCATGCACAGTAACTGAACTCTCTGCCATCAGCTTGAGGGTAAACGTTTTAGCCTTTGGCAAAGTTGAGCTGGGATACTTCTAACTTCCATGTCTAGAAATGTTTGTTTTTTTTTGAAGATGGTACTGTGTGAGTGGGAGATAGCTGGTGAAAATGTAGGCAACTCTTCAAGTCTAGGCAACTGAATTGAAATAAAACTGCACAAGGACAGTGTTATGGTGACTAAGGTCCATGCCATTCTGTTTGTGAGCAGCTCTTTAAAAGGTTCTTTTCAATGGAAGGACTCTCACCTTCACCTGAGATGTGCACCAGAGCCAGGTTGGATTGTCTGATCTGTAATCAGTTTCAAATCCAAAAATGTCTACATGAAACTGCGATGACCAATGCCAAGTATACAATACTGCAGTGGTTTCATCAGATACAAAGGCGACCCAAAGCATCTTTATTCCCATTGAAATGGTAAGGGAAGCAATGGCTGTAGTCAGATGTACATCAGGAGAGCATGCAGCCTCTGTGCCGCAGCCTTCTGCAAAACGTCAGCCTAAATTTCATGCATGCATCCATGCATATATGTGTGTGTTCATTACGCCCACCTGTGGATTTCCATTTCAAGCTGTGCCCCCCCCCCTCCCCTCTCTTCTGTCATCTCCTCCTTATAATCAGTATCCTGCCTGCAGTAGTGGCTCTCCAGCGGAGCTTTGATCAACTGCTACAAAGTGTGATTCAGCCCAGAGATAAAATCAAAAGTAGTTGTCCTTTTCATTCACGACGGCTGAGAGACACTCTGATTAGCTTCTCTCTTTCTCTCTGGCGCCCCACAGAACAGAGGATAAAAATGACACTGGACAGAAGGGAGTTCGCTTCTGTTTAGAGGAGGCATTTGTAGTAGACTACATTATTAGTATAGTCAAACGTATACGGTGAGGCATGGATACCACTACACGTAGACTTACCCACCCTGTCACATACACTCACACACATAGATTCTGTGGTGAGGTGAAGGTTTTGTTTTGTTGTGAAGCAAGGCTGTTTGTGGGTTTGAAGAGAAGTGTTGAGGTCAGGGCCACTCATGTTGGCACCTCTCTCCCCTGCCCCGTCTCTCTCTCCCCTGCCCTGTCTCTCTCTCCCCTGCCCTGTCTCTCTCTCTCTCCCCTGCCCTGTCTCTCTCTCCCCTGCCCTGTCTCTCTCTCTCTCTCTCCCCTGCCCTGTCTCTCTCTCCCCTGCCCTGTCTCTCTCTCCCCTGCCCTGTCTCTCTCTCTCTCCCCTGCCCTGTCTCTCTCTCCTCTGCCCTGTCTCTCTCTCTCTCCCCTGCCCTGTCTCTCACTCTCTCCCCTGCCCTGCTCCTCTGCTTTGTGCTCAGGGTTGTCAGCAGAGCAGGAGGAAGGAAAACACAAATATGGAAGTTGGCAGCCACCATCCTCAGTCTCTTTCTTTCACACACACACACACACACACACACACACACACACACACATATTCTTAGCCTCCAGCAGAAGCCAAATCCCATCCTCTGTTGCCAGATTTCCATTTTCTAGAATCTTGGCAGAGATACTCTGACAGTGAAACTAAATTCCTGCCTTGGCTTGCTTATTGAACTACTTTAAGGTGGCCACTATTTTTGGCCAAGATGTGTTGGAGATGCATTTTCTAAAACTGTTAGACATAACCCAATTATATAACAATTTACACATGGCAGTATTTATATAATGACAAGTTTGTTTGTGATATACAGAACAAAAAGAGCAAATTGTAAATATATATCAGAGTATACCATGAATATATTAGAATTAGCCATGTACTGTATCCCTTATAAAGAGGAATACATCGTCATCTTCTGGCCTTAAGGGGTATTGACAGTGTGAAGCAAATCACCTCATCTTGGAATATCTTTGTTATTCCCAATGTTTGTACAAATTCTACCAATGCGAAAAGCATGCAACAACAGCATGTACCAGTAATATAAAAATAACACATTTACTCCCATTATTTTAACTTTGTTTATTACAAGCAAATATACAGTCCTTTGCCATTAATAGCTACACAAAAGCTGGCAAAAATCCACATATATCTACAGATAACGATCTGTTAAAAACTGTTTACAAAAGACCCCAAACTGTACATTAATATATATATATATATATTTATAACTACATATGCGATGCAGAGTGTACAGTAGTATACATACATTTAAACAGATTTAAGTTAAGAGCAATATGACGTTGCGTTGTGCCGATGTATAGGAGAGTGAGATACACATTCTGATCAAATGTCAAGGCTGGCATAGATGGAGCTCCTCTACAAGTCCAGGAAGCTGTACAGACAACAGACATTTATAGTAGTCCAATATTTGGTCACACTTTTCAGGAGTCTTCCAACGTGTTCTGTTTCCAGATCGAATAGCCTATGAGTTTATCCCCTTTTACAAACAGTGCATGTCAACATGACTTAAAATAGAACTGAAAAACAAACAAACAAACAAACAACCCAGAGACAGCAGAACGTTAAAGCTATCATTTATCAATTTATGCTCTGCCAAAGTTACAGATACACATATATAGATTTTGTCCCCCATATAACTAATTTTGGTTACAAAACTGAAAATGAATACCCTAAAATAAATAAAGTAAGTAATGTTCTCTTTTTTTATTTTTATCTGAATACAAAAGTAGCAAAAGTTTATTCTCTGAAGTTATAGAAAATATCGCATTCCAGGTAATTCTGTTGCGCAGAACGGATTCGTCAGTAGAAGTCAGGGGAAGTCCCGAGCTCTGCATGAGCCTCAGTAGCAACACTCACGATCAGTAGACCTGTGAGGAAAAGGTTGGTTCCAAACCCCTCCAATGTTGCACAGTTTGTCAAAGTCATTTCCACTGTCAGGAGCTATTAAACCATCCTGTTTTACTGTGTACAAGAGAGTAGGGCTTGTGTTTTTTGATACATTCAAAATCCTGATAGACATTCTCAGTAACACCACAGAGTAAATCATTTCAAATTTGCTAAGGACAATCTCAAAATGGCCCTCATGCCAAGGAGCCATTAGCTGTTTTTCATAGACACATTTCATAATAACCCAAACAGAATAAAATAATAATAATGATTTAAAAAAAAAAACTTCCCACATGCTCTAGATCAAGAAAACAATGACAGTAGTAGCAAGAAATCTATGTGGCAAAACAAAGAAATGTAACCTCTGAGTTGTGATAGGGCTCTGATTACATCTCAAACAAATGCCTTTACTCTTATCTTACAGTAAAATAATATATATATATATAAGAATGTTCTTGTTTTGTTTCAAGTTTTGGAGCTGTGGCCATTACATGGGACTTCCTGTGACATATCAGATGGGGCTATATGTTCTGTTTCCATTTGGGAGGCATGCCACATCCTGAAGTCAAAACTATTTTACAATTTTACACATCATTGTGTACCTCGAGCGGCAAAAGTCATGATAAAGCTGGATGACCACAGTGTTAAATACCACAGAGTTGAAGAGCATTCTCACAGTAAACATTAAATGAACTTTAAAAATTCCATTTTTTTTTTTTAGAGATGACCCCCAAAGAGACTAACGATGTCCACATTCACTCGAGAACAGTTCAACAGCTTTGGACTGTAGAGTTTTCCTCCTGGTAAGATTTCATTCATTCGTTTGTTCGATATTTGTAAACCTCATCACGGCGATATATTCCAAAATAATAAATAAAAAAAATAAAAAATAAAAACATTCCAGAGTAATGACTTTGATTGTAGTTCTCTTACAATTCATTTCCCCTGCAACTAAGCAAACGTGTACAGTCTCATGTGACCCACATTAAGTTACAAGCAAAAGCTAATCTTAAAGACTACAGTTGATACATTTCATGCCATCGCCACACCATATCAGACATTCCTTATAAAACACAGGATGCTGTTGTGGCTGGGTGTCTCTACTGTGGGAGTGTAATGAATACGTAAGAGTGTGTGTGTGTGTGTGTGTGTGTATGTGCTGAGAAACAGCTCAAAGAGGACCTCAAGGCACCTACTGTCAATCAGCTAAGAATCTTTAAAAAGCATAGCAATTATATAATAATAATAATAATAATGCATTGCCACCTATGTGTGTCTCCATCTCTTTCTCTCTTACCCTGCCATAATTAGTCATGGATACAATGAGTGGCCACAGGGGGGTGTGAGTGAGTAAGCGAGTGAGTGAGTGAGCAAGTGAGTGAGTGAATGAATGAAGAACAAATAGTGGTAAGGAGGTAGAAAAACAGAACGGGAGCATCCAAGAAGAAGCACGGCTGCGGAAAGCAAGGGCAAGTGGAGAGGAGACAGAAAACAGAAACAAATAATGATGGATGCGTATGGGAGAGAACATACAAACATGTCAATGAGCTGAAACAAATCTTCAACAGGGCGTGAGGGTGTTCACACAAATGTGAAAAACACTCTCAGCATTCAGAGTTACTACTGCTAGACGCTGGCTACTGAATACAGCTACTGAATGCAGCTACTGAATGCACTGCAGGTTATGGTTGAGGGGGAGAGGAAGCTCACACTAGAGGCTGAACTCTACGCATGAGGACTGGTTAGATGACTAAGGGCTGATGGACACCATGTCCCAGTGTGCTGTCTGTCACCCAGTGCCAGCAGCCTCCCTCAGAGATCAATGGAGTCCGTTAGAAATCTCTAGAGCTATTGCTCCGCTTGTGATAATAAGCAGAGAACAGAAAACCTGTAGAAAAGGCAGGTTGATTCTCTCAGCTTGTCATGGACAGCACACGCTGAAAGATGGATAAACACATCGATCGAAAATGTGATATTTACATCCGCATTGACATCCAATCAGCCTACAGTGATTCTTCAAACAACTCTTTTGGACGTGGAGCCCTTCTGGATGTGGCGACAGCCATGGATCATGTGATCATGTGACCTAGTCAGGTGACCACACAGGTGTCCCTTAAGGCAGGATGGCTTGAGTCTAATTGTGCCAACAAAGAGCTGATCCCTTCCTGTTCCATTCATAATGTCTATATGTAAGGCAAAGAAACATGGAAGAGTAGGTCTTTTCTTTCTCCATTTTTAAACCTTTGGTTTTGTTGTGTGAGATAAAGGGGAACGTTATTGTTACATTAAGGCATAACAAGAGCTCTCATCTGGACAGCCAAGGGCTGGTGGGATGGAGCTGGTCTGTTGGGGACTGCACATAGCAAGGACGCACAGAGTACACACACGTGTCTATGTACACACAGATACTGCTGTTAGAACATTAGAGTGCACAAGAGGGTGCTGGAAGGACACATATTAACTTTCACTGTTCCTGCTGTAGTTCAGCAACACAGTTGTAACTGATGTAAGGGCGCCCTCTGGTGCAGCCAAAGGGTGTTGCATTGCAGGAATTTGGCCCTTTGTAGCGGAGAGACTACAGACTAGCTTGAATACTTCCCAGAGATACTGTAAGGCTTCAAGGGCAACAGACACCATTGGTTCCAGGAACAGAAGCTAGTGTGTTGCATCACTAAATAAATATCAGCCATATTTGGAAACAAGTTCTAAGTGTGCAGTCAGTGTTGCCTTGACAACATTATTACAGCATTTACCAAGGGAAGTATGCCTGATACGCTCTCACACAAATACAAGCTACTAGTTCCAATGCTCAACTACTAGTCTACAGACGAGCACTAGCACTGGCTAGGCCTAGCAACTTACAATGAAAATGCATAAGACATTGTAGCCTTATGGCGTGTTCCTCGACAAAAGGTTTGCACAAAGGCAACACCAGTTTGTCCTATAAAGGGCAGGAGAGAAAAAGAAAGGAGAGTAGAGGGCGAGGAGGTGAGGGGGTGAGGGGTAGGAAAAAAAGAAGACAAGAAGAAAAAGGAAAGCTCAGTCAGTTCAGGCACATGCAATAAAATGGAACTGTTTTCATCTCACATGATAGTCACATCACTTTCATATCAAATCAAAAAAAAAAGCTTCTCTTTGAGGCAGGCAGCCAATGACGACAGATTACATGATAGTGCCAATGTTTGCTTCAAGTAATGTCACACAAACACACAAAGGGAAGAACAAGACAGACAAGGGAATGGGTGGCACAGACTCTCTCACACACACATACACACAGACACACACCCAGACACACACCCACAGACACACACACACAGACACACACACACAGACACACACATAGCCTGGGAAGAGTCACTAGTCACAAAGGCTTGTAGTATGTACACATGCTGACTTTCCCAGCTTTCAGACAGTAAGGGCAGATGAGTGTGTGTGTGGAAAGGGGTGCTGTGCATGCCTGATACACTGAGTGTGTGTGTGTGTGTGTGTGTGTGTGTGTGCATGTGTGTGTGTGTGTGTGTGTGTGTGTGCGTGTGTGTGTGTGTATGTGTGTGAGTGTAAGGAGGAGGTGGTCTCTGGTCACTTTCTCTGTTCCTTCACTCCAACTAAGGCCTCGAAGAGGAAGTCCTGACTTGCTCCCTGACTGGCTACTCAGCAGGAGAACACCAGTACTGAGTAGCCTCACTTTCTGATACTGATACTGATACTGTGTGTGTGTGTGTGTGTGTGTGTGTGTGTGTGTGTGTGTGTGCGCGTGCGTGTGTGTGTGTTCTCTCAGATAAAGGCATAGATGTGCTGCGGTTGGTGGATCTGTGTGGTGTGTGGTGCTTAAGGTTGAGGGTGGGTTGATTATGGCGACTGGATCAGTGGTTGGGGAGGACAAGGGTGTGTGTGTGTGGGGGGGTCAAACTGAGGTTCAGAGGTTGGGGTGGACAAGGGTGTGTGTGTGTGGGGGGGTCAAACTGAGGTCTCGGGGCCAGGGGCACTGTAGGCGTACGGCGCCCCCGAGAGGCGGGGGTTGTCCCCCAAGCCCAGGAAGGAGCTGAAGGTGCAGTAGTCGGGGCCCCCGCCCGCCCAGTGCGTGCACAGCAGTTTCTGTTTGGGAGGGGGGGAGTCAGACCTGCGAGGGAGGGGGTTCTGTCCGTCCGAGCGCTTCTGGCCTCGGGGCGGCGCGTGCAGCGAGGACATGGGGGTGAACTCCGACAGGTGGCCGTGGTACAACTTATCAGCGTTCTGCAAAGAAGAGAAAGCTGTGTGTGAGACACAACACACAAACACACACACACAAACACAGAGAGAGGCACGTCCTCCACATAGGCACATAAGCAGCAAATGCGCATCATACCAACCAGACTGGGCATCAAATGGTGTTTCTACTTTCAGTATCTCTGGATCTAAGCCTGGTCAGGCAAAAGGGAGAGACTTCCTTTAAGTACAAGGGGGCCAAATCAAGTCTTGGGTGCATGCTGAAGAAGTACTGAAAGTTTTTAAACACTATTTGGTACCCATGTCTGATGCCCATGTTATATAGCAAGCACAGTGCAGTTATTAGACAGGCATCTTCCGCATGCTCAGCACGCACACACACACACACACACACACACACACACACACACACACACACACATAATTAACACTCCCTGAAAACTAGTCCCACATATAGAAAAGTACGAACGATAAAATATGAATCGCTATACTCAATTCAGACCCTTGCCATAGGCGGTTCTTTACAATGGGGGCTCACAGTCCCCTTCACCATTACCACGACACCCCTGGTGAAGATGAGTAAACAGGGTTTTAAGAAATTCACCTCTTGGTCAATCAGCTCAGTCTCACACTGAAAAGTATTTGAAGTAGGTGAAGTCAATTTATTGTGAGGGAAAAAAAACTAATTAAGAAATATTTTTTTATTTAACTCTATTTTTAGAGTTTGCTAAATGCCACTGGGACTTTGACGGCAACCGTATAATAGAATGCGGTTGCCGTCGTTAGATGAAAAGAAAATTGAGCATTTTGGCAACATACTTAAGATGGGTTTGGTGTAAAAAAGAAGGATGACCTAGGTCGCTGGACGATCTGAAAAGAACCTGCAAAAAGGTTTTAAATTCCCTGATCTGTATTCTACAACCTTGTAAGATGTTAGGAACAGGCTCGGTTTTGTTTGGCTGGCAAAGACAAGTTCTCAGTAGAAATCTACTTCAAATTAAAAGTTGGATTTTTTTGTTATTTTATTGGTGTGAGACTAACAAGATAGATAAGCTAATTCACCAAAAGGTGACTCTTTTTACTCTATCTTTACCAGGGGTGCTAATCATTCTGGAGGGGATTCTATGTACTTTGACAACTGTTACTTTATTTTTACTTTGACCTAATTTTTTTTTTTTTTTAGTACTGTCAGCGTATTTTTTTAATGAGTTTCAGTCTCCTCACTGCTACCTGACTAAATATAATTTTGTAACACAGAGAGAATGCATCAGCTGACTGAGGGAAGGTCACCAGAGACAGGTGAATGGGCTCTTTGTCTCTGTGGCACACACTGGTAAGGGATACCAGCTCAGATCCATGTTGACTGACACACACACACACACACACACACACACACACACACACACACACACACACACACACACAGGTATGGGGGAAAAAATCCCTTGGAGGTGGGTTGATGGCTCTAGCAATCTTGGCTCGCAGTACCCCTTTCAAACACTGGATGGCAGTATTTGTTCTTGCTAAGTCCTCCAACACTAAATAAATATGGTAATTCTCTATGTAAACTATAATAGGGTAAGGATGTAAATGCATTCAACCACTTACTGACTTCAGTTGGAATAGCATGATCATAGTCTGAAGATTAACTGTATCTGGTTAAACCTAATCTCTGTGGCGTTCAGTTACATTAGTAAACACAGATGCACACATTCTCACACACACACACACACACACACACACACACACAGAACACATAATATCAAAGTGGAGAGTAAATCGATTGAACAGCACCCCTCACCTGTTTGACAAAAAGAAAATAAGGTTTGTGTCAAGCACAGCAATCCCATCACACACATGTGTTCTGATACCCACTGCACACCAAGAACACCCTCACCAGAGCCCCTTCACGGCATACCCCACACACCACACCACGCCACATCATGCCAGTGCCCCGGCAGCAACATTACCGTGCCAACGGCTAGGCCTCAGAAGAACACTGTGCTCCCTCTAGCAGAGAGTCCTGGCTGAACGTCAGAACTCTTTCAAAGTGCCTATCAGCCTTCATCCTCTGTGGGTGAACACATAAAAACACACACACACACACACACACACACACACACACACACACACACACACACACACACACACACACACGCATACACACACACACACACACACACGCATACACACACACACACATACACACACACACACACACACACACTAATTCATCACACAGTTGTCTGGAGAAGTCTAGGGATGTGGTCAGAGCTTGGCAGCCTCGGACCACACCCATATCAGCTAAGATCACTGCGAACCGAACCAGAGGCTTCTGCGTCCCTGAAGACACAGTGGGGTTGGAACCGATAACGGAGCACATGCTGTTTGCATCCAGCCTCACCTCAGCCACACTGACCTCCACAATCATGCCATAATACACAAACACGTACATGCCACAGCTCCTGAAACACATGGCGTACAGTTAGAGGACCAGGAACAAATATGAGAGTCAACCAAGGGTACAGGGAAATGAGCTGTCAAGACATACTGATGACTTAATGGTTTCGAAACATTAAACTCTAAGCTAGTTAAAAAGAACGTACACTCTGCTTTCTGCTTTTACAGCACATGGCATTATGCAGAGATATTGATAATCATATATGCCCATGAAGGCTGGTGTTTGATTTCTCATTCAGCTTTTCAATAAATGTTTAAAATGGAGAATCCTAAATGTGATATCTTGACGCGCGTTCCCATGGACCCACGTGGAGACATCCACACAGGGAGAGGAGCATGCAGAGAGAGGGCGGGGGGGGCAGGGCGGGGTGGAGCGGGGGGTTTTTGGGAGTCACCTCCTCTCCAGATCAGAAACTGATGCTGCTGGAGGTCTGAGAGAGCATAAAGATGGTGGACTGCTCCGCGGTAAGGCACGCGCGCTTGGTCTGCCAGAGGCACACACGGCAGAACCAGGCGCCACGCAGACAGGTCACAGGTCAAAGATCACACACGGGGAGAGGTGAGGGAAGTTATCAGGCATCGGAAGCACAGATGGGGGAAGAGGAGAGAAGAGGAGAAGAGGAGAGAAGAGGAGAGAGGAGAGGAGAGGAGAGGAGAAAGAGGAGAGGACAGAAGAAGGGAACACTAGAGTGGTTAAAATGGTTAACTGTTAGTTATCTCAAAAGCACTGTTAGCCTAGTGGAATACAATAACATACTGACATCATTTACATTTGAATTTCCAACTAGTTTATATCAAACTAATGCAAGGATATGCAAAATATAGGCTTATCAGTATGATATGTAAAAGGTTTCCTATCGACAGGGCCATATTTCTAACTGTCGTCTATGTAACTGGGGAAAGAGAACTGTAAATCAATCAAGGAGAAATGGGTGAAGCAAGTCTAAAGGAGAAGAGGAGAGGAAAAAACAGGTATTCATTTGTCAGGAAGGATAAACAAATACAAGCTTCTCCTCAGGGGCATATTTCATCCGAAAACAAACAACTGTGAAAGCCGTTTTCCTTTCACTGGCTCCAGCTCACAAACAACCTGAAGGAGCGGCATATGTGTCTAATGAGAGAGCAGGAGAGGCTCACAACAACAACAGGCAGAACTCAGAACAGAAGAGCAGAGTCATCGTCACACAGGCGCCACTCACGTCCAGGACACTGGGGACGTATCCATGACCAACGGAAAGCTGAGTGCACATGCCAAATTAACCATGGTAAGTAACGGTTTTATTCAAATAAGATGCTATCGTTCTGAGTGTTACAGCTAAACATGTATAGTCTATCTAAACACTGGCATCCAGATCCTCCCTTCAGTGACAAAGACTTAGTTAATTCCCCATACCACCCACTCCACCCTGTTCTTCAAGGCCCTGAACACTTTCTCCTACTGCGGTTCACTCCAGCCCCACAGTCAGCAGCTCATCTTTGGCAGCCTGGCAAATCCATGGCACACCAGAACAGGCTGGAATGAAACCTGTTTGGGCTGGGTGTTCCTGTAAGAGGCCACAGTCATATGGCCCTGGTGGCACCAGAGGGGTGGGGCCCCAGGATATGGCCCTGGTGGCACCAGAGGGGTGGGGCCACGGCTCTCACCTGAATGCGCTCGGTGGTGGTGGGCCAGAGGGCGCGGCAGAGGACCTTCTTCACCACGTCCGGCAGCAGGCTGACCATGATGAGCATGATGATGCTGAGCCACGCAGGCCCACTGGACAGCATCTGCATGAACACGTAGTACATCCTCTGGTAGTTCAGGAAGGGCCTACACACACACACACACACACACACACACACACACACACACACACACAATATATGGTTATCAATGATAGTGATGTGCACATTTATTTGCAATGGGTTAAAAGAATTGTTGACACTTCTGCCACATTCTGAATGAAATATTAACTGTTCGACTTGGTTTGGCAGTGACACTGAACTGGAGGTGGTGTTGTAGAGACTGAACTGGAGGTGGTGTTATAGAGACTGAACTGGAGGTGGTGTTGTACAGACTGAACTGGAGGTGGTGTTATAGAGACTGAACTGGAGGTGGTCTTATAGAGACTGAACTGGAGGTGGTGTTATAGAGAGTGAGGTGGTGTTATAGAGAGTGAGGTGGTGTTATAGGGACTAGAGGTGGTGTTATAGAGAGTGAGGTGGTGTTATAGAGAGTGAACGGCAGATGAGTGTCCCTGCATGAAATGAATCAGTAGGGCAGTCAGACTCACCAGATGATTCCTCCCCACAGCAAGGAGAAGATCACATAGAAGAGCAGCGATCCCCAGATGACAAAGTGGTTTATCCACGTCCAGTAGTGCGTGTCAAGAGCCAGCTGTAGGGAAGAAGAGGAGGGAGAGACAGAGAAAGACCCACATGGAGAGAGGGACGAAGAGTAAGATCATATGGTGATGTTATTTTGACCTATTATACACTATGTTTAACACTATGTTTAACACTGGCAATGCCAGTAATCCTCAATGAATGGAACTGATAGAGATATAAAGGTGGGGAGACAGAGAGACCAGGAATACAGGAAACAGGAGGATAGTGCAGAAAACAGAGTCATTACATGACATTAAATCACGAACGCGAGCCATCCCTGATGCTGAAATGAAAGTGCCCACCCAAGGGCTGAGGACCCAGAGGCGTGTCTCGCCAACACGGAGCAGTTACCTTGAGCGTGACGGTAAATACCAGCACACTGAAGACCAGCGTCCCAAACGTCCAGTTGCCAAACATCTGTGGACAGAAGCGGGACATCAGCAGTCATCAGACAGGACACACCGGCTCATCGCACCTCACAGCTGTGTTAGCAGTGCTACGGATCAGTGCTAACTCAGTGAAGGTCCTAAAACACAGCCATAGTTTGTGTGGGCCTCATTGACCTACTTCTTGGTAAGACATTTCAAGATGTGAGGGGTCCATAAACTAAGGGGCAACAGGACTGTGGATTGGCATTGTGTCAGTTTATCGGCACCTCTTAAATTAAAGTTCTGTTTAAAACCACATTTTTAAGGATTTGAGGATATGTGCGTTGGCCACATCAGAGGGATTTATCGCTAATACTAGGCTGCTGCTCTGTTTATAAAATGAGATAATGGATAGGCCATGACCCTGACCCTGACCCTGACCCTGCCTCAATGTCAGGGTTGTTTTGAGCCGTGTCCCTTGAAGAATTGTGGCTCCATTGTGTGGCCGTGCCTGCCTGAATCGGACTAGCCTGTGTTCCAGAAGCTTCCTTTGTGCCCAATGCTAACACCGTTTCACAATGACCGTGCTGAACAATGACTGCAAAACAGTGTGTTTCATTTGGAGCATGTGATCGCCCTCCAAACATCATGTATTCAGTGGTGGAAAGTGTACAGGGCCCAAACAGGCCATACTGTACCTTCAAGATAAATACATGAACAACACGGGGCCACGAGAAAAACATGGGAATGAACTGTGTCTGCTGAGTGACTCATACACGTTATGGCGTTGGTATGAGAGTGACCATGGTGGAGAGAATGGACAAAACATACAGCATACTTACCTAGTGTTCTGTAAGTATTTTTAAAACGTATGCGAGGGCAGATGATATTTGATAGCACGTACTGGCTAGTCCATCAAATATTCTTCCTTAATGTCATATTAATACCACAACTTGAGTCTTTGTTTAGCCAATTAGAGTAAATGCATGTATTCTAATTGGCACAGGTATTAATTGAGTTATGTTATCATCTGCCCTTGCAGTTGGACAGGAGGTGATGTCCTGTGGCTGACATGAGACCTAAAGATGACTGACTACGGGTCATGGGACCGAGCCTCCAGGTGAGGGGTTGAGCAACAACCGCCGTACGAGAAACACACACACTCACAAACAACATGGAGTCCTAGATTAGGTGTGCTACACGGTGAAACAGTGGGGAGTGGGGGAGACATGGAGGCGTAGGTTCTACCTAAGGAACCGCACTGTTCTTTAGCCTCAAGAACAGACGGTAGAGGTAGTAGAAGTGGTGGTAGTGTGTGTGTGTGTGTGTGTGTGTGTGTGTGTGTGTGTTTTGGCGAGGAGAGGTGTTACTGTTGGATACCTACATGGAATGACAGGTGGTTACGCAATGAGAAGATGGACGGGTAGGGGGAGGGCGGGACGGTAAAAAACTAAAAGCTGAAAACAGGAGACAGACAGATAGGGACAGGCTTACCATCTGTGTGTTGGTGGTCATTAGCTGAGGAAAGGAAGAGAAGCAAAAAAGAAAAGCAAAACAAAGGTAAGAGGAGAGGAAGAAGTAAAGGAGGAAGAAGAAGAAGAGAGAAAATTCAAAATTAAAATAAAATGAAGGGGGCAAAAGTATAAGAAAGTAAATAAATCTTACAGAGAACTCAAAACCAAACCAGGCACAAGAGCCAATCAAAAAGGTTAATATGATGTAAATAAAGACCAGGGCACAGAAAAAGGTGTCAGCAACCCAAACATGCTGTTGTGTTCCACGATATGGATGGAGAACTCCCTGCTCATGGAAAGATGTGTCAGCCTGAATTAGCCACATATACACACACACACGCACGTACACACACACACACACACACACAGACACACACACACACACACACACACACACACACACACATAGTATACGCACGCACATAGACACACACGCACGCACACACATGCACACACATGCACACACGCGCGCGCACACACACACACACACACACACACACACACACACGCACATATACCCACACGCACGCACACACACGCACACACACACACACACAAACACACTGTTTGCCAGTATCTCTTTCCCATCACTCCCATTCCAAAACAAACACATCATTAATAAACTTGGGTTAATCTCACATTCTCACGCATGCATGTATACCATTAACAGGCATCCCTCTCACACACACACACACCTTACAGGGATACCATTTAACAAAGTTGTAACAATACATTCTCAAACCACCAATTAGTAGGTACTGCAAGCAAGCACATCCCCACTTAATGCTGTCTTTCTGATGAGGAAATGATGGGCTGATCATAGTAGCGCATGGATTGTTCAAAAAAGGAACAACGGAAACACATTGCCAAAGATCATCATCTGTGCCGATCGGTGACTATGCTAAGACACGCAGGTATGCTACCTGTCCATTGCTGGTGAAGGTGGTGTTGTCGAAGAGGAAGTAAGCACCAAAGAAGAAGACAACGGCGTCAAAGACTCCCAGACACGTCCAGTAGATGAAGATGGGCCAGCGCAGGAGGGAGTTCTTGGCAATGTCTCTGTGAGGAGAGAGAGAAGAGATAGTGGTTTCAAGAGCAATGTCTGTGAGGAGAGAGAGAAGAGAGAGAGTGGTTTCATGAGCAATGTCTTTGTGAGGAGAGAGAGAAGAGAGAGTGGTTTCATGAGCAATGTCTTTGTGAGGAGAGAGAGAAGAGAGAGAGAGGTTTCATGAGCAATGTCTCTGTGAGGAGAGAAAGAAGAGAGAGAGAGAGAGGTTTCATGAGCAATGTCTCTGTGAGGAGAGAGAGAAGAGAGAGATAGAAGAGAGGTTTCATGAGCAATGTCTCTGTGAGGAGAGAGAGAGAGAGGTTTCATGAACAATGTCTCTGTGAGGAGAAAGAGAGAGAGAGAGAGAGAGAGAGAGAGGTTTCATGAGCAATGTCTCTGTGAGAAGAGAGAGAAGAAAGAGATAGGTTTCATGAGCAATGTCTCTGTGAGGAGAGAGAGAAGAGAGAGAAGAGAGAGAGAGAGAGAGAGAGAGAGAAGAGAGGTTTCATGAGCAATGTCTCTGTGAGGAGAGAGAGAAGAGTGGTTTCATGAGCTCTTCAAAATATATAAATAAATAACTCTCAACAAACTAAACAGTTCCATGTTGACCTAATGCAAGCTTCTACATAAATACATTTGGGTTGTTCTACAGAGACCGACGAGTGTGTCTTTAACTGAACTGTCTATCAGGTGTATTCTACTTTAAGAAATCAGGCGGGCTAAAAACCCAAACGAGGGGAAATTTGAGGAGCTGTACCCGCCAGTACATTACACACAGGCAATCCATTCAGTACACTACAACTGCTGGCACAGGGGAAGTGCAGACATAAGATATCCCCAACTCTCCCTCAGACGGCCTGATTCAGCGTCTAACCGGACATAAAGGCATCTTTTTGAGGAGTAAGGGGAGATGGCTACCGCATAACTACTGTACTATTGAATTAGCGATGACACTGCCATCACTCTCACTGTCCCGTCCAGAGAAACCCAACCAACGTCCACAGCCATGACGTTGAGCCTGGGCTAAACCAGCTTTGTTTTTCAAACAGACTCCAAATCGGCTAATCTGTCAGTATATGTCAATTTGCGATATCATGTCTTGCGACAGACTCGGCCTCGGGTTCGGCGCGCTGCCGCATCACTCTGCTTCTGTGTTTAATCTGACGTGAACCCAGCGTTATCTCCTGCAAAAAAGTAACAATATCATTTTCCAATTATGACTGGGCAATTTTGTGTTTATTGAACTAGTGTGCCTGGGAGATGAGAAGAGTAGAGAAGCAGTTGAAGAGTAAATGATGGGAGGATGATTTCCTCTGTCTCATCTGCTGCTGCCTGATTACAGACTGTGGGACTCAACGTTTACTGTCCAGGTGCAGGAGGTGCAAAATCAGTTCTTCCGAGAACAAAATAAAAGCATGCTCAGACATGCTAAAAAACACGCAACGGAAAAATGACTGGGACATTTGTATTGGTAACATATTCAATCCTTACTGGTCAGGAGAGGTTGAAAAAACAGAAAAGATGGACGTTTATTGTGATTTGTGTTGCTTTGTTCCATTTCACTCAGCATTCCTTAAAAGCGGAACTTAAGACACCAGTGGTAGTTTAAATTGGAGTCTGTTTGTGTGTGGAGGGGGAAGCATCTTTCTCTGCCAGGATGTGGGGAGAGTCTCCTGGGCTCTGTCTGCAGTGCTCTCACCTGTACAGGGATGGGTCTTTCTTCAGGATGTCCATGTTGATGTGCTGCTCGATCAGACTGTACAGCAGGATAGGCAGCGAGGTGAAGCTGATATTGTAGAGAGTCAGATATGCTGTATCGTAGAGAGGCTGAGAGAGACAGAGAGAGAGGGAGACAGCAAAACAGACAGAGAGACAGACAGAGAGACAGACAGAGAGACAGACAGAAACAGACATCAGCCTCAGGCAAAGCAAGAATGACACATTCAAATCAGCGTCAATTCAATTTGGCTGAAGCTCTGAGAGACATCCAAATTAGGGCTTAACCCAACTCAAATTCCAAGGCTGAATTTCAAGTAGTCAATAGAGTGGTTGGATGGGACAAGCCTTGCCTCTGCTGATAGTAATGCCTGACCCAAAACAACAACCAAACCCTGGCCCCCCTGCAGCTGGTGTGTGTGGCGTGCTGATATGTTGTCCTGCATGTTTGGAGTGGCTGAGAGCTTTCTCCTGATCTCTCCAAGAGGCCCGCTGACGTGCCTGGCCGCAGACGGAGCAGTTGTCAAGTGTCAGCTTTAATTAGAGTGTGGGCCAGGCTCCTGGACAGAACGACCTCCCTCACTGCTGATCTGTGACCAGTCCTCCCACACACACGCCTCACTCCTGACCATCACTAGAGGGAAACACTGAACTGATCCTGGCTCTGCAGCCGGAGGGGGCGGCTTTTGAGACTTACAGCTGGAGGCATCTCCGATCGATGGCGTGTGACTCTTCCAGCCACCTGACAGACTGACAACAAAGCGTCTATTACCTGCTGGGAGAAGCCACAGAAGAACTGGTACAGGAACTGAGGGAAGATGAAGCACACGTTCTGCAGGAAGGAGAGAGGAAAACACTGAATTAGTCATTTACGTACCAGCGGCCCACTCCAAAGAGGTTAGCATCCAGCCCTCGGGGAAATGCCCTAGAAATAGCAAGGTGTACAATGCTATCATCTCTCTCCCGCGCACAAGAGAGAGACAGAGAGAAGGAGAGGGAGAGGGGGGAAGAGAGGGAGATAGGGAAAGAGAGAGAGCTAGAGAGAGAAAGAGCACACTGACACAGTATTGTCAATGATGTATGATCTCAGAGTGGTCAGCTATCCTGGCTTTTCTCATTACAGTGAGCTGCTTATTTTCTTCTCGGAAAGACACACTATTTCCAGCTTAATGTGATACGTAGGGCCTTTTATTCATCTACACACAACCCACATTAGATTCCTAGAACTCCTCCTCATTTTGCCATAGGGTTGTTCACGTCACTACGGCTCCCCCAGAGACAAAATCAATGATCCCAGACGCTCACTGTCTGTGCTGTGCTGTGCTGTGCTGTGCTGTGCTGTGCTGTGCGTTCACCTTGTAGAAGAAGTACTGCACCAGCTCGGCGATTCTGATATAGTAATAGTGGCCGTGGACCAGCAGCATCTTCTTCAGGTGTTTGAACTTGGGGATTGCGTAATCGCTGTTCCGCGCCGCCTGACGTCCCTCTTTCCCCATGACGCCTAGGGGAACAGGAGAACAGATGAACAGGGGGAACAGGAGAACATATGAACAGTGGAACAGGAGAACAGGAGAACAGGAGAACAGATGAACAGGGGAACAGGAGAACAGGAGAACATATGAACAGGGGAACAGTGGAACAGGAGAACAGGGGAACAGTGGAACAGGGGAACATATGAACATATGAACAGGAGAACAGGAGAACATATGAACAGGGGAACAGGAGAACATATGAACATATGAACAGGGGAACATATGAACAGGGGAACAGTGGAACAGGAGAACAGGGGAACAGGAGAACATATGAACAGGAGAACAGGGGAACAGGGGAACATATGAACAGATGAACAGGGGAACAGGGGAACAGGAGAACAGGAGAACAGGAGAACATATGAACAGGGGAACAGGGGAACATATGAACAGGGGAACAGGGGAACAGGGAGAACAGGAGAACAGGAGAACATCTGAACAGGGGAACATATGAACAGGAGAACAGGGGAACAGTGGAACAGGGGAACAGGAGAACAGGAGAACATATGAACAGGAGAACAAGAGAACATATGAACAGGGGAGAAGGGGAGAAGGGTGCTATATCATATCTGCAGGTTTCTGGTGAGCTGTGGCAGAAACCCAGCTAGCTCTGACTCATCCTTCTACCCAGAGATCGGTACATTCTTAAGAGGCCAGTTGGCCCAGTTTAACACGGTTCCTTCTATTTGTGTATCAGTTCAACTAGTAGAAAATTCTGCTTTCACATTAGACATGAGATGGATGGATGGAGTCTCTGGGTGCCCTTTACAAGTGTATGTGTGCAGGGGGAGTGTGTACCCTTGGTGTCAGGGTGAGTGTGTACTCTTGGTGTCAGGGTGAGTGTGTACTCTTGGTGTCATGGGGAGTGTGTACTCTTGGTTAAGCATGGGGAGTGTGTACTCTTGGTGTCATGGGGAGTGTGTACTCTTGTTGTCATGGGGAGTGTGTACTCTCGGTTAAGCATGGGGAGTGTGTACTCTTGTTGTCATGGGGGAGTGTGTACTCTTGGTTAAGCATGGGGAGTGTGTACTCTTGGTGTCATGGGGAGTGTGTACTCTTGGTGTCATGGGGAGTGTGTACTCTTGTTGTCATGGGGGGAGTGTGTACTCTTGGTGTCATGGGGAGTGTGTACTCTTGGTGTCAGGGGGAGTGTGTACTCTTGGTGTCATGGGGAGTGTGTACTCTTGTTGTCATGGGGGAGTGTGTACTCTTGGTGTCATGGGGAGTGTGTACTCTTGGTGTCAGGGGGAGTGTGTACTCTTGGTGTCATGGGGAGTGTGTACTCTTGGTGTCATGGGGAGTGTGTACTCTTGGTGTCAGGGGGAGTGTGTACTCTTGGTGTCATGGGGAGTGTGTACTCTTGGTTAAGCATGGGGAGTGTGTACTCTTGGTTAAGCATGGGGAGTGTGTACTCTTGTTGTCATGGGGGAGTGTGTACTCTTGTTGTCATGGGTGAAGGGACCAGCATAGGTCATAAGAATATGCCATAGTCAATAAGTCAATGATATTATACCTAGTTCTAATTGTTACTTTTATTTGGACTTAACTAGCATGTAAACCGTTCCAGGGTGAATATACTTGATTTTGACCAGGGGAGTGAGGTGCGACATTGGTCTCACCTCCCCCCCAGGTCGAGACAAAGAACCCTGCATGCATGGCCCATTTGAATAGACGGTGACACCCCTTAATGTCAGTGTATTTAACAGACTGTTCCCCAAGGAACAAATCAGATATGCTTAGGTGAAGTCCTGTGAGGGAGGATGGATCTGAAAGTCTCTGTCTCATAAATGGTCGGCCGCCATTCTTCAAGAATAAACCTGAATCCTGACTGATCAAACCTAAGACTGAATCTTCAATATATGGTATAAAACTAATAACCATCATGGGGAGTGTGTACTCTTGGTGTCATGGGGAGTGTGTAC
>NC_045172.1:2335723-2358223 GCF_900700415.2 Clupea harengus | reverse complement strand
AAAGAGATTAAGTAAAATATATTTTCTGGATCAATATACTTTCCAATAATATTCAGAAATGTATCCTACAATGGATCAAAGAAGAGGCGGAAAGTAAATACATACAGAAAATCAGGAAAATACAGAAACAGACACAAAAAAAGAGAACGAGAAGAGGAAGGGGGAGAAGGGGATAGGAAGACTGTGAGAAGAGAAAAGAAGATCACATGAAGGGGAGGAGAGGAGAGTAAAGGAGAAAAAGAAAGATGGTGACGACAGGTCGGGTGCTTAGGGCAAGCATTGTAAGTTCATTTGTCAGGTGGGACCTCACACTTGTTCCTCAGTGAACTAAATATGAAAATGAGATACAGGGCTCTTGCTGGTTCAACCACCTGCAGGCTGATTCTATTATGCCATGGGTGTACATCTGGATTCTAGCCATCCGTTGCATGGGAGCGACAGACAAGCCCCGAGGGGGTGTAAAACACATAGTGGCATGTCTGTGTCAGCATGAGTTTGTCTGGGCTAAATAATTAGCCAGATTAATTGAGCTCTAGTGTAATGTGGGACACGGTAATAAATCCTGCCATTTGGAACTGGGTGGTAGTTGGACCATCTCTCCTATACTGTATGTCAGCAGAATTCATTAAGGGGGAGGGTGTTGATTATTTCATCCTGTCTGGCACGTACAAAACGCTCCATTTCTGTAGTAATGTCACCCCTCCCCATAGCAACAACAGACATGGGTCAGCCCCACTGCCAACGGCAACCGTGGAGGATCCAAAATTATGTCACGTCTGGCAACCAGCCTGCCCCAAATCTGTCAGTGTTTTGCCAGGGAGACTGAGGCAGGCACACTTTACTTAACTCTGGCCTGCATTGGGGGAGCAACCCAGCAGTGAGCCCAGAGAGGGACCTCCTGCACTGGGGTTAGAACTGAGGCAGGCCACACATGGGACAGATCCACCCTGCAGTCACAGCATGTGTACACTGCTTCCAATTAGCAGAAATGGAACAAGCTGTATATTTTAGCCTGAAGAGACATCAATTTAATTCCAAGACTTGTCTCATCAAAGTGATCTCAGGAAATTGAGGAAACTACACAGCCTACAAGAGTCTATAAGACTTCCAATCATAGCCCTTTAGATACACATATCAAATGTGGCACAGGTGAAGTAACACAGTGGCATATGAAACACATACTCAGATACCTCATAGATCATTATACATGTTAACACAATGCATTTAACTTTGCTTTCTGTGTGTACTCATGTGGGCTGTGCTCACCACTGCGTTGTGCTCCACACGTGCTCGCACTTGTTCAACCTTGCCAGAGACGATTCGGGGGAAGATGGCGGAGTCGGCTCCTTTGCAGAACAGGTAGTACTCCCCTGGGGGGGGGGGGCAGCAAACAGAACACAAAGGTCACGCGGGAGCCGCTAGTCATTAGCGCCTCATTAGCATTAGCCGTGCGGCGGGCACGTCGAAAGTCTTCATCAGTGCTTGTCTATTAGTATGCCATCTGCCTGCTGACCCACTTGCACAAACATTGCCTTCTCAGGCGCGCACACACACCCACACGCGAGTAGAAACACACACAGACACACACACACGGGCCTAAAGGCCTTTGCAGGTTGCTGATTGAATCATCCCCAGCTGCTCATACCTGCGCTAGGGAAAGAATCTGCTGAAGCCTAAGTGAGATGAGAGGATAGCTGTCTCCACTGACTCTACCTGCCCTGACGGGTCACTGCTTTGGGTCTGCGTCGCTTTGGACAAAAGCGTCTGCTAAATGACTAAATGTAAATGTCTGCATTAAAGAGACATATGTCCCCATATGCACTGAAAGGACATTCACTGAGCAGGGACTATATTGAGCAGTGATCAGAACCAATAATGGACTATACAGAGCAGAACCAATAATGGACTATATAGAGCAGAACCAATAATGGATTATATAGATCAGTGATCAGAACCAATAATGGACTATATAGAGCAGAACCAATAATGCATTATATAGATCAGTGATCAGAACCAATAATGGACTATACAGAGCAGAACCAATAATGCATTATATAGATCAGTGATCAGAACCAATAATGGACTATATAGAGCAGAACCAATAATGGATTATATAGATCAGTGATCAGAACCAATAATGGACTATATAGAGCAGAACCAATAATGGATTATATAGATCAGTGATCAGAACCAATAATGGATTATATAGATTAGTGATCAGAACCAATAATGGATTATATAGATTAGTGATCAGAACCAATAATGGATCTAATGATTTACTGTGTTACTAATATGTGTTGTGGTGTTGTTCTAGTTCATTGATGCCACGCCTGCTTAGCGTATGGACATCTCTTTATATACAAGGAAGTTAAATGATTAATAAAGTGGTTTCAGAACACAGTTAGTGAAACACGTAGGTTATTTCAAATACTGTTGAATACATGGACTATACATTGTAGTTGTAGTGTACATACATAAGATGCGTGCGTGTGTGTGTTGCATACCTGCACTGGATCTCACAATAACACTCATTCTTCTTCTCACAGAGTCGAAGGTCAGTACCTCCAGCAGCTCGAACCTGAAGCCAGACGGACAAACACACACACAACATGAGTTCCTTACGCACCTCCAAAGGACTGGTCCCTGCCAAATGTTGACCATGTCTGATCTACAAAGAGCCAGATCCACACAGCAGATGAAAGGCAGTCAGGCATCTCAACACTTTTCTTTGATTTGCAAAGGGCAAACATCTTCACAAACAAACACACACACACACAGCAGATTCCCAGACTAACAGCCGGGTAAATAAATAAATCCAGCAACATAAAAGTCAGTCTGTCAGTCAGACATGATGTGAGAATGTGTGATGCTTATGGGAGGGTCAGAACAGCATGCATTCCCAATGCGACCCCAATACCCTCCCATGCCCTCCACATGCTCACCTCTCACCCTCCCTTCATTACTACTCCAATGGCATCCCTCTAGAGGAGGGCATGAGAGAGGCGTTCCCCCCTCAGCCCTTCAAATACCCCCATGACCCTCCCGCCCCACACACCCCTGCCTGGCTGCTGTGGTGTGTCAGATGAGTGTGTCCAGACAGGTTTATCACAGAATGATCCCTCTCTGCCTAGGCTTGCAGCTGCCGCCGGTGTGATGATAACTGGCCGCTGGTCACACGGCAGACAGGGGCCAGTGGTGAATATGCCACCAGCGCTGAGGCCTCACTCACCTCTCGATCTCGTCCTCCCTGTTGAGGATCTCCATGTGATTGTCCTTCAGCCGCAGGTAGGTGAAGCCCAGCCTGCAGACACAGAACACAAGGCCGGTCACACCACTGGAGGAGTCACATGAGGATTGCTCATGCTTCTTAGGGATTGGAATGTAGAGGCAGACTAAAGTCTAAGCAAAGAAGTCTTTGTGAACAGCAAAAGAAGAGTGTTTTGCTATGCCTAATGTGGATGTTTCTGTGTGTGTGTGTGTGTGTGTGTGTGTGTGTGTGTGTGTGTTTGTGTGTGTGATCGTCACTGTCTGTGTGTCTGTGTGACTGAGCAACTGAGATAGTATATGTGTGAAAGTAATGACGTTGTGAGCGTGTTAATGTGTGTGTGAGTGTAAGTGTGAGTGTGAGTGTGTGAGTGTGAGTGTGTGTGTGTGTGTGTGTGTGTGTGTGTGGTGTGGGGGGGAGGCAGCACCTCTTCATGCCCTCTACCAGTGCCACCTCGTCGGGGGAGGAGGATATGTAGAAGGAGGTGGCTTTGCCCTGGTGGATGCCCCGTTTGATGCCATCCACTGTCTCCTCCTCCTTCACCTGCACCGTGTGGCACAGGCACAGGGCACGGAAAAACAGTTCCTCGTGCTCCTGTGAACACACGCACACACACACACACACACACACACACACACACACACACACACACACACACACACACACACACACACACAGAAGGAGTTAAATAGCAACACACACACACACATACAGGGAGTTAAATAGCAACACGCACGCACACACACACACAGTCATAGTGAAATACATACACATACATGTATAAATAGCCAGTCCCACTCGCTGACACACACAAACACACACACACACTATCTTAGCAGGGAGCACAGATCCTCTCACACACACTTAATGGATTCCTGGAGCGTAAGATGACACAGCCATGCAGTCTGCCTGGTGCATGTGACGACAGCAGTGTCACACCCTGGTCACCGCACACACACACACAGGCCGCTGTGACACTCTATCTCCAGGTGTCGTTTGAAAACGTCCGTCTCAAAGGGGTATCACTGACTGAGCCAGAGCCACAGAGCACAGCTGAGACTCAGTACGGCTGACCTGCTAACATCTAACAATAACCAACAGGAGCAGCATGTTGGTATCGAAAAACACACATACAGAGAGAGTACCTCTTGTTGTTTTTCTCTCTGACACAAACACACACACAAACATACAGACACACACAAAGACAAATGCACAGACACACACACACACACAGACACACAGAGCTGTTTCCCTAAGTCTAATCGAGAAGTTTTCGATTGGACTCCAATTTGCAGTGCCTATTCAGAAGTTGTTTTTTATGGCCCATATTCATTTTGTCATCTGCCAGTCTGCATTCCTTATCTGAGATTGCATTCATTTCAGCTCTGAGCAGCGTGCTGCTTACTGGGCTCCATCTGCAACACAGACGCTCAGTATAAACCATCCTCCCCTACAGCCTGTGGAAACACACCTTTTATACGGAGTGCACATCCAGCTCCCTTTCTCTTTGTAAACTTTTCCTGATTAATGCTTGACTTTAATTTCTGTCTGCATGCCTACACTGATTAACAGTGTTGTTTGACTGAAAGTCTATCGTGTCATGTCATCTACAGGATGATGTTTTAAGTGCTCCTCGCATGGTGGTACACACGTCACCTACCTTCACGTCTGCGTCCGGTGAGGAGTCGATCATGTCCATGCCCGTCGCTCCGGTCATGATCTGCCCGTTGCAGATGGCATGAGGCACGTACACGTGTCCGTCCACACAGCACTCTATGAACTCCATGTTGTTTTCCGTCAGGGTTCCCGTTTTGTCCGTGAACACATATTCAACCTGCAACGCAGGGGGGGCCCATTAGCTGAAAGGCCAAACGTCCCACTGATTCCTCTCGGCTGAACACACAGGCATTCAGTAAACAGCAATAAGTGCTTGTCTTGGACACTAATTGGAATACTGCCTGATTTCCAGTGGTCTGAATGATTGGCTGATTGACTGATTGTATGCAGCCAGGCATGTGTAATCTCTCCTGTTTCATTTATAGCCAGCTGGTCAATAAAAGCCCTGAGTGAGGACAACACTACACATCTTGTGCAGGTCTTTAACATGCCTGTGTTCCTCTGTGAGGCTTCCATACCTGTCCCAGCTCCTCGTTGAGGTCAGAGGTGTTGACCAGCGCCCCCGTGCCCAACTCTTCATCGAACATGTCGTCGTCCCAGGTGATGAAGTATGAGCCCAGGAACTTCTGCATCTCCACCGTGACGTACATGGAGACGGGGATGATGTAGTTGAACAGCACCATGAAAGCCAGGAAGTCGGTGAAAGCTCTGATGAGCTGTGGGAGGAACAACACGGACAAGAGCCAATTAGGTCCTGAAATGTTTTGGTAAATATGTTTTTTTTTCTGAAATATTTGGTAAATATTTGTCTTTGTATTCCAGAGGTTTTGAGGACCAATGATTGGAACCAACGGACCTTAATCAAGTACAAAAGCATGTAAAAGGGTGACATCATGCACATGTCTGACCAATCAGAGAGAATGGGCCTTTGCTGTCTAACCACTCAGAAATGAGCTATTCTAGACCATAAGCCTCGATCAAGAGCGACATCCCTGTGTCCCCGTGTGGGAGATAGAGGATGAGGATGATGGGAGTGGAGATGAAGACTCACGATGTGCCGCTGCCTCTCCGTCTCGGTCTTCTGGTTGTACCAGGGCTCGTCTCTGTCGGGGTCCGCCTGCCAGGCGTACTTCAGGACGGTGTTGATGAGGGCTTTGCTGATCAGGATGCACAGATAGACAATCAAGTAGGAGTTCATCGACCTGGAGGGAAAACACAAAAGATCCATAGGGAAGGAGGATCCAGAGGGGTTCAATGATTAGAAAATTATAGCACTCATTCAGCCAAGCATCAGCACTATACATTTAATTGTAGTCTGCATAAAGAACAAAGGCGTGAATCACAGCCAACAGTCCCCAAGTTGGATGCAAAGGTTTGGAAGGTGCAAAGTATTGCAGTAGAGAAAGCTGACTAGGGAACTGCAAACACAGCAAGCAGATACATGATCCACACAGTGGCGATCAATGTAAAGAGGACATTCAGGCCACACAAACAAGGCAGTGCATGTATTAACAAACCAGGCGGCAGGCGAAGAAACAGCCACGGCGGGTCGGACTGACAGGTGACATGAGTGTGGGGGAGGAGATGGCTGGAGGAGGAGGATGAGGAGGAGGAGGAGGAGCAGGAGGAGGAGGAGGAGGAGGAGGAGCAGGAGGAGGAGGAGGAGGAGGAGAAGGAGGAGGAGGAGGAGGAGCCTTACTTTTCTACTGCTGAGCGCTTCTGGGTTTTGGACTGGTAGTTCAGTGCCATTTTGGTCTCCATGCCAGTGTAGATGGCCACAGCTGAAAAAGGAAACACATTTGCGATTAGACAAATATACACACAGACACGGACACGGACACGGACACGGACACGGACACGGACACGGACACGGACACGGACACGGACAGACAGACAGACAGACAGACAGACAGACAGACACACACACACTCAACCCTCCACCCATCCATCTCCAGTTAACCAGTAATTACCGTTTTATTGCCTGGTAAAATTGACAAAAATCTTATATTATGAATTATGAAAAAACTGAATACAAAAACAAAATGTTTGAACCAAAGCAAATAAATCATATCTTATTATAATTGATTAAAACAGTCACAAAATCAGACCACTTCCTTCTCCCATTAGACAGAATGGTGGATTTTATCCAATCAAGTTTCATTCTCCATGAACCTTCAGTCTGAGCTCTGCCAGACACATAATGGTGATTAGCTAATCAAATTGTTCTATTTCTACGAGGAGGGTGTAATCTACATCAGTGGATCTCTGGGTTAGTTTGATAACCTACAGCGTAACAGTAAATGGGTGCAACCTTGAGAAGGGTAAGTAGGCTATAGGCTTATTCACTTTAATGGGGTAGTCCTGTTCGCCCAATCCACGTTTTGCTTATAGAATAGAATAGAATAGAAAAGCCTTTATTGTCATTGTATTTATACAACGAAATTTTGAGTGCTTCTCCTGTTGGTGTGACGAGGGACAACATATAACACAACAACAACATATAACATAACAATACTACAACTATCCAAAAACAGTAGGAACAGCCCCCCCAGAAATATATATATACATTAAGAGTAGAACAAAGTGCGGTGGCATAGACTAAAGTACTTCAATAAATACATCAATTAATACAGCTTTGTTTATGCACATGTGTAAGGTGCCTGAGATGGTATGTGACTTGTAGTCAATAAAGTGCTTAGTGTTTAGTGCATGTCGGTATTTAGAGTTCTGATGGCTGTCGGGAAAAAACTGTTCTTAAGACGCGTGGTCCTTGCTCTAAAGGATCTGTACCGTCTGCCTGAGGGCAGGAGAGTAAACAGGTGGTGGCCTGGGTGAGAGGAGTCTTTTAAGATGTTATTGGCCCTGCTAAGGTAGCGGGAGCGGGCAATGGATTCCAGGGAGGGCAGTGAGCAGCCAGTGATTTTTTGTGCTGTGTTGATGACCCTTTGGAGGGCTCTCTTGTCTGCTGCGGTGCAACCGGAGTACCACGCCGAGATGCAGTAGGTTAGTACACTTTCGATAGTGGTGCGGTAGAAGGCCACCATCAGTTTACACTCCAGGTTGTTTTTCCTGAGTACTCTCAGGAAGTGTAGTCGCTGCTGTGCCTTTTATACTGTCTCTGAGGTGTTGACAGACCATGAGAGGTCATCTGATAAATTGGCTCCTAGGAATTTGAAGGTGTGGACCTTCTCCACACAGTCCCCGTTGATGTAGAGTGGGGCCGGAACTGCACTTTGCCTTCTGTAGTCCAGAATGAATTCTTTCGTTTTTGTGGTGTTCAGTGACAGATTGTTGTCTGAGCACCACACTGTCAGTTTCTGTACTTCATCCCTGTACGCTGATTCGTCATCTTCTGATATGAGCCCGATCACGGTGGTGTCGTCAGCAAATTTAATGATGGTGTTGGTGGGATGGGTTGGAGTACAGTCATGGGTGTACAAGGAGTACAGTTGTGGGCTCAGCACACAGCCTTGTGGAGAGCCAGTGCTTAGAGTGATGGTGGAGGAAAGGTGGGGACCGAGTTTTACAGTTTGTGGGCGGTTTGAGAGGAAGTCCTTTATCCAGGTGCAGATGGAGGGGGAGAGGCCTAGTGCAGTTAGTTTGCTGACTAGTATGTCAGGCATGATAGTGTTAAAAGCTGAGCTGTAGTCAATGAAGAGCATTCTTATATAGGTTCCACGGAGTTCCAGGTGGCTCAGTGCGGTGTGGAGGGCTACGTCGATGGCATCTTCCGTGGACCTGTTTGCTCTGTAAGCAAACTGATGCGAGTCAAATGTGGGGGGAAGGGTTGATTTGATGTGCCGTGAAACCAGTTTCTCAAAGCACTTCATGATTACAGGTGTAAGTGCAATCGGTCTATAGTCATTCAAGCTGTTGATGGCTGGTTTCTTAGGGACGGGGATGATGATAGCTGATTTTAGGCAGGGTGGGATGGTGGCTAGAGTGAGAGAAAGGTTAAAGATCTTAGTGAAGACCCCAGCGAGTTGGTTGGCACAGGAATTGAGTACCTTTCCAGATACTCCGTCGGGGCCAGCAGCTTTTCTTGTACTCACTGATTTGAGCACACATCTCACCTCGTGTTCTTGTAGGGTGAGAGTGTGGCTGCTGGGGGTTGGTGGAGCCAGTGCAATTGTGGTGGGCCTGTTGACCTCAAAACGGGCAAAGAAATGATTAAGTTCCTCTGCCAGTGAGGCATCAGCGTGGACAGTGCTGGTGTTGCTGTTCTTGTAGTTGGTGATGTTTTGAATTCCCTGCCACACTCTCCTTGGATTATTATTAGTGAGATGGTCTTCGATTTTTTCCTTATAAGCCTTCTTGGCATCTTTGATGCCTCTCTTATGTTGACAAATACATTATATATATGATTTATCTTGTCTAGCAGTGCCATTGCTTTGATAATAATTGTGTGTAGTTGTAGCCTAGGCTATAACTTGTAGCATATGCAAGAAATATGAGGTTACAACGAACAGTAAATGCATTTGTGTTTTCCTTTTTGTCTTAGAATGCTTCAAAAGTGTGCTTTTAACAGCTACACTTTAGTTTCTTTCTTTCGTTTTATGTTTTTAGCCATAGTTTCACGTGTCCAACCTTTGTCAACCTAGGTGTCAATTCAATAGGCTTCATTATATTTCCGTTTCTAAAATGTTATTGAAATATGCGCCGGTAAATTTCAAATTTGTTTGGGTAAAATAAGTCCTTACTGGACACTGGTTCAACAAGAAGTATTCCTAGCGTAAACCCTGCTCCCAGAGTGCAGAGCCAGCCCTACTGCAGCTAATAACAGTCTTTATGTGCGGTCGCATGTACCAGCTCTACTGCAGCTAATAACAACCTTTATGTGCGGTCGCATGTACCAGCCCTACTGCAGCTAATAACAGTCTTTATGTGCGGTCGCATGTACCAGCCCTACTGCAGCTACTAACAGCCTTTATGTGCGGTCGCATGTACCAGTCATTCCACTGAGTTGCGCTACAGCGCTCTCTCTCATGTTGCTACAGTGGGCCAATTAACAGGCCCATTCCAAGCTTCAGTGGCTGGTTTAATCACAGCGTGGGGGGACAGGGGGTTAACGAGGCGGAGGGCCGCCCACCACTGCCCCCAGGTGACATAACACTGCAGACGCCTCCGCAGGGTTCTCACCGTAGATGTACTCTGTGTTCTTTAGCGTAGCTCCGCGCAGCAGCAGGTTCTCTGATCCTAGCGGCCTGTTGGAGTAGAAACATTAACATAACGTTGAAATAATAATACAAGATGACAAGAAGAAGAAGAAGAAGAACACCCACTACAGCAAGAACAAGGTCATCATAATGTAATAAAAAAATTAATATGTAGCTAAAAAAAGACATACTATACAAAATTCAGAATAGGATGATAACATTTGATCAGATATAAAGCACTATTAGTGTCGGGTACAGGAAGTGCTCTCCACACAAACATGACTAACCCTGCCTGCCCCTCCAGAGGACGAGTGCACAGACCATGGCATTGTTAATTATGACCCAATTTCCCCACTATGGATTTACCTTGCGATGGGCTCTTCTCTGTCCAAATAAATATTGATGCGTCCCACAAATCTAAATGCGGAGAAAGAGGGGGAGAACAAAGGTCGGTGGTTATCCCTTGCTCTGCAGAACAGCAGTGTGTGTGTGTGTGTGTGTGTGTGTGTGTGTGTGTGTGTGTGTGTGTGTGTGTGTGTGTGTGTGTGTGTGTGTGTGTGTGTGTGTGTGTGTGAGATAACTAATGACTCACTTGTAGAGGTCTGGCTGTGGTTGTTCACATTCAATGGTGGCATGTATTGAGTCGATCTCCTCCTCTGTGTTGAAGGCCTTGGTATCCTGCACTGCGTAGTAGGTCTGTGAGGGCGAAGAAGAAACTCAAAGATCAGGAAAACATAGCATGTTAAAACCTCAGAACACCACAAAAAAACTCAAAATCTTAAAACCCATCACCACAAGCACAGAAAAACTACACTCAAATGTAAACAGATATAGGTTGCCATTTTAATGTATGCAGGTATACTTAAGCTACACAAAAACATGGCAATAACAGACAGACACACACACACACTCACACACACTCACAGTAGCTTGTCGTTTTTCCCATACTCATTCTAATGAAACCTCTGGACCCAAGCGACAGATCAACCTTTCACCAATAAACTCACAGCTGGGTTCAAACCCTCCAACATTCCCAAGGAACTTTAGGACAGAGACATAACTGATTCCTCAAAATAAAACCTTCTAAAATGGTCCTTTGACCGGGACCCTTTACACAAGCCATCTCTCTACTGTCTTGAAACCATGTGACTGAATCAGCACTAAACAGCTGATTTTTGACTGGGACAGGGTCCCTCAACCCCCCCTTGGTGACTGATAGGGGTTTACCTTGTGACTGGACTCCCCATCCAAACTGGCAGTGGTGACGAAGCAGGTCCCATCGTCTCGACTGGTGGACATAAGGATGAGATCGCATGGAAAGGACTCGTCCTCCTTCACCCTCACGATATCTCCCACCTGACCAGGCAATACAGTTCACCACATATTAGCATGAGAGAGAGAGAGAGAGAGAGAGAGAGAGAGAGAGAGAGAGAGAGAGAAGAGAGAGAGAGAGAGAGAGAGAGAGAAAGAGAGAGAGAGAGAGAGAGAGAGCGCACTCACATATTAGAATGGCGGTATGCTTTTCTTCTTTTACAGTTACCTCCCCAACAGTTACCTTTCTGAGGCTTATGTTAAATATGGACACCTAAAACATTAAGAGACACCTAAAGGAAAGAGTCCCATTTCTTCATATCTTGTGGAGTTGGAGAATTATAATTACATTTGTGGAGTTGTTGAGCATAATTGCTAACGTGAAAGAAACGGCAGAACAAATCAGATGGAACCCCTTGTATTTCTCCAGGATTCTCCCAATTTCACTTCTGAATTCTAAGTAGAAATTTATATAAGTCTGCAGAACATTTTCAGACGTTAGACCAGGATGTTTGAGAACATTACTAAAACATTTCTCTTTGACACAGTCTAAAAGCAAAGCATTGCACTATCTAAAAGCACAAGCTGCCACACGTCTACCATTATAACTGGGACTCAGCACTTTAGATTCATGGAGGAGAGCCCACCATTATTTAAGCTTCTAGAAAAACAATCATTTATGACAAATGAAAATATTTACTCCAACACAAATGAAAATATGCACACTTCAGTATTCACAAAGTGATCCGATCCTCAGAGCTGACGTTACATAACAGATTACTGAAACAGACCAGATTAAAAGCAGCAAAATCCTTCGGCCTCACTCACTCTCACTCACACACATACACACACACACAACCTCAGCATTAATCGATGCCGTGTTCAACCAAAATAAAACAAATACAAAATAGTTCATTAGGTTATTACAACCAGGTACTTCATTTCCTTAATCCCTTTATGACGCGTCCCTCAGAGGTATAGTAATTTAGAAGAAGGTCACTTAAGAGACTTCCACTGAGATAGAAAGTGTGGGGAAACACGCTAGCCTTGGGCATATTCAGAAACTGACAGTTACCGGCCTACAAATGGCAGGCCTACCAAAGAAAAGGTCCAGACGGCCGGCACAATTTGGTTCCATGTCAGGTATAACCAGTAGCCTTGCTGTGTGGCGCAGGCAATGATTTCTGTACCCTTAAGTGTCAAGGAGTGTCTATTAGCTCAGGAAATATTTGAATCCCTTAGATTGGAAATGTGATTGGTGGAATCAAATAAAGAATTCAAAATGTATGAATGTGTGTGTGAGTGAGAAAGTGTGAGAGAGAGAGAGAGAGTGAACAAAGATTATTACCCTGAGCTTTCGACTCTGTTTCCGCACCACGTTGCCATGCTGGATGACATGCACAGGACACTGGTTGATGGAATTGTCTGCCTTGTGCCGAAGCCAATCCTCATAGCCCTGACAGAATGAAAGAGAGAGACAGAGAGAGATGGAGAGGGAGAGAGAGAGAGAGACAGAGAGAGATGGAGAGGGAGAGATGACAAAAGAAAGGGAGGTGGGGGGGAGAGGTAGGAGGAGACAAAGCAGTGATTGAGAGGAAGAAAGAGTGGGAGAGAGCTTTGAACAGACTTTTTGTCTCTGATCATCAGCCTTGCGTCATTGTGTGCCGGCCGGGCTGAGATTAGAGTGGGGGGCGGCGGCGGCGGCGGTACCTGTTTGATGGCTGTGACAGTGATGACAAAGAAGAGAGGCAGACCACTGGTGATGGGACTGGTTGGAGTGTCGATGATAAGCTGCAAAGGAAACAAGGGAGAGAGAGAGACAGGGAGAGAGGGTGAGAGAGAGAGAGAGAGAGAGAGAGAGAGAGAGGGAGAGAGAGAGAGAGACAGAGAGAGTGAGCAAGGAGACTCATAAACAGTAGAAACAGGCCCTACATTCTTGTGTTTTCTCACAGGCATGACTTCACCAGCTCAGGACTTGCCAAAACACATTCCCAGGAATTCCCCCGCTCCTCCTCCTCACCTGCACCAGGAATATAATGAGGAAGTAGAAGTTGGCTATCCTCCTGAACTGTTCAAACAGGTTCTTCGGGACGAAGTTCCAGAAGGTGTACTGGGGGAGGGGAAAGCAGTTCCAGTCGTTACCAAAATCACTCACATAACTGACAAAATGCTCCACCCCCCTGCGGCTGGCTGCGTCTGGGCTTGTCTAGTCCCCTTCCCTGGAGCGTGAACAGCCAAGCCCAGCCACAGAACCCACACAGCGGCAGGGAGACAGGACGCTCGCTCACCTTGGAGGAGACTATTCTGTTGTCGGGGTATCTTTGTGGGATGTAGGCCTCCGCCCCTGGCGGGGGTTCTTTTTGCCCGAGGTACACTGTCCTGTTGTCCACCCAGTTCTCCTCCCCTGTACACTGGAGAGAGAGAAGGGGGGGGAGGGGGGTGAAACAGGTTGACAGAAGAACTCACCCGCTGTGCAATTTCATTACACAACCAGCACCATAGGTACGAGGTGACTCGTGCAAACAAACAGGCCTCTTTCATATGCTAAGACCTCCACACTCCTACAGAGTGTGCATAGATTTGGAGGAAATCAGGATTACTGCAAAAAAGCATGATTACTGCATTCATTCCGTCACGAGGCATATGATGCCCTTTATGAAACAGAGAACATGCTGTATGTACTGTGATGTGACGTGCTTTGATGTGACAGCACACATCAACTGTACACAAATGGCTCGCTGATGGGAAACAGAGGGGGGGGGGGGGGGGGGGGGGTTGGGTGAAGGCTGCCAGCGTGACAGTGAGACGTGGGAAGAGTGTTGTGGAAGGGCCCTCAGCTGGTACACAACTTGTGCTTCCTGTCAAGCCCCATTTGTGTTCCTGTGACAGCGGAGGCATTGTTTGCCATGCTCATAAGGGGCCAGAGAGAGAGAGAGGGAGAGAGAGAGGGAGGGAGAGAGAGAGAGAGGGAGAAAGAGAGGGAGACAGAGAGAGAGAGAGAGGGAGACAGAGAGGGAGAGAGAGAGAAAGAGAGGGAGAGAGAGAGAGGGAGAGACAGAGAGAGAGAGGGAGGGAGAGAGAAAGAGAGGGAGGGAGAGAGAGAGAAAGAAAATAGGGAAAGACAAAAAGAGAGGGTACATCTTTCCACCACTCTAATTGGGTTCTGTGAAAAGCAGCCCAGGGTAGCTCCACTTGTAGCTGCTCTGAAGAGAGCGCTTCATCACGCCGAGAGCACAACTCCAATCCTTCCACTGAGGGCATGATGACTATAGGCATCCCTCACAGGAGTCAACAGGAGACTCTGTGAACATTCTCCTCAGGCCTCTCTCTCTCTCTCTGTATCTCTCTCTCTCTCTCTCTCTCTGTATCTCTCTCTCTGTATCTCCCTCTCTCTCTCTCTCTCTGTATCTCTCTCTCTGTATCTCTCTCTCTCTCTCTCTCTCTCTCTCTCACAGACTCTAGCGCTGCCATGTTGCCCACACTGGCTGACTGGTTCAACTCATTTCCATTCATTTCCACTCATACTGTATGTGGTCCCCCCACTTCTTCCACACAATAACCTCTTGTTCTAGTGTTTGTACAATAATGTTATGCCTCTGAACAAACCAATTCTCAAAGGAGGCCAATAGAGCTCAAACACCAGTTACAAGACAAGAACGTACACAGGTTTCATAACAGGTGAAGGGGCTTCAGAGATATGCTAGCTAACCATTAATACTGTAGAGTGAAGCCGTGGACGAGAGATTATTTTTTTAGTGATATGTAAAACACCATACAATCACTTTAGTGGTACTTGGAAGTCCATTAGTTCACAGTAGAGGCTGGGACTTGGCACAGGTCCACCGTGTGGTAACAGGGCTGTGTGTCCATGGGTTTGAGCACTCTGACACAGGAGAAGGCCCTCATGCACGTCTCTCTACACATGTTGCACATGCCACCCAACCCCCCCCAACCCCCCCCCCCCCCCTGAGGGATGACAGGGGCATTAAATCAGCCCTCCAGCCCTGGATATGAGGCATGTCATTAGACAGAGCACTGCTCTCCCCTGGGAATGTTACCTGCCTGTCTGCTTCAGTTCTCCTTTGTCTCACAGACACATGAGAGGCCCCCCCACCTCCATCTCACTCTCTCTCTCGCTCTCTCTCACTCTCTCTCTCTCTGAAAGTGGACCAGCGACAGTGCCCGCAATTGCCCTTCACAGTGGATGCACGATGGTGCATAAACTCAACTAAGCTGAACTGTTAGGATGGTTTGCCAGCATCAATGTAATCAGGTCTCCAATCCCCTCGGGCGCTGTTGTGTTCCACTCGGGCGCCTATACTGCAGTCAACCATTTGGGCTCTAAGCCACGTAAGCGGCGCTCATCAAGCTGGATATTATATACTAGAGATGAATTACAGGCCGCTCCATGGGTGTCACAGAGTCGCGCTGGAGGGACACTGAGGAGGGTTTGGCTGCACTGCAGAAGCGTTTGTGGAGCCTACAGGCAGTCAGAGCTGGAGACGGCTCCTCACACTCGACTCACTGTGACTGATAGGGACATGGGGAAGCCTGCACGTGGATCAGACAGAGAGCAACACGTACCCCGTTCTGTGCTGCGTGAGGACCCACAATCCTCTGCTGAGTAGCCCCCTCCCCCTCCCCAGGCTAGCAGGTAGGGGATTACATGTGAGGCAGCACCTTAAACACTTACATAAGCAGGTAAATATGGCCTATTATCACTTCAAAGGCTATTCTTACAAACACTGGAGAATGAAACCTCCTTTAATTCTGATTGTTCCCTCTGCGCCTCTCATTAAGAGTGGTTTAAAACAGCTCATTCTGGATTAGGTGAAATATCAGAGGGACTACGCTTTTTTAAACGGGGAGTTCAGGCTCAAGACATGAGTGTAATCTACACTCCTCAACTAAAACAGATAGTATATAGACTTAGGGCCATTCCTAATCCCATGTCTTATTGTTACCCCTACCCCTTGTTTTTGAGTGCCCACGGAGTTTTGAGTCGCCCCTCAAGTTTTTTGAAATATCCCCCCATGAAATGGGACAACCCAGTGTAGTCCTGCCCATAGACACATTTCTGCCCTGCACTGATGTCAGATGAGTGGGAAAGTACAGAAAATTTGCTGCTCAAGCTTCATACCTGGGATGTAGAAATAACTGTACTGTCTCTCACGAATCATCGTTTACACGTTTATTGTGAATAGTGACTTTTGTGAAATATAACAATCCAATTACATATTCATTTGCAACTACATAAAACTGAGGTATTCCAACAGATTTTTTTAAATTCATAATTTCTGACTGGCCAAATACTTCTGCCTAAAATGTTACATTTATTACAAACATTAAAGGCAGCAGACACCAATTACCATCACGCTTGTAAACAAAACGCCTAGCAAGCATGCCATCCAAATGTGCGGGTGCCATGTCCTACCTGCTCTGTGTGACACAAGCACCGAGTCGAGCGGTGAAAGATTTATGAGGGATGACGTCGCCCTCACAGTCAAGTCATTGTTATCAGACCAACCCTATGAGTCTACCCGTGAGTGTGTGCGATTAAACAATGACAACAAGGAGCTCATAGACACACCCTGCAACCAGAGAGCAGCCTGGATGCCTTCTCACTCTGGTCCTGCACAGAGCGGTGCCACAGCTGTCCTGGGCTGCCCCTGTACCCAGTCTACCTCGGAGACGTGAACCTTAAACCCTAAGCATGGGAGCTGAGCTCCCTAACCGCATTGCTGTAAGTGTCTGTGTCCATTATGCTAACACGGCACATCAGTAGCCCGCTCACCTGGCACACACCTGTTCATCACATGCAAACTATGGGTGTTAGCATTAGCCTCCTTCAGGGACATCGCTGTGAGCCTACAGTATTGGCATGGCACACAGGTGTGGGTACAGAGATATAACCGCTTCCACATATCCTACACACCATATCTCTATACATTTTTACACTCTATGGCCACCTCCTTTCTCTATGTATTTCCTCCTCTCCTCTCCCCACGACTCCCTCTCTGCATCTCTTCTCTGGTCTGCTGTTACAAGGCTTAAGGCCGTAGAAGCCCAACAGCTGGTCTGTCATCTCTGAGCCTCCATAATCACCGCTAATCCTCTCTGCTCTGAGGACAGGCCACTACTCACTCTACCTCCCTTTCTCTCTCTCTCTCTCGCTTTCTACCCACCCCACCCCACCTCTCTCTCTCTCTCTCTTTCTACCCACCCCACCTCTCTCTCTCTCTCTCGCTTTCTACCCACCCCACCCCACCTCTCTCTCTCTCTCTCTCTCTTTCTACCCACCCCACCTCTCTCTCTCTCTCTCGCTTTCTACCCACCCCACCCCACCTCTCTCTCTCTCTCTCTCTCTTTCTACCCACCCCACCTCTCTCTCTCTCTCTCGCTTTCTACCCACCCCACCTCTCTCTCTCTCACAAATAACCCAAATGGAGGGCCTGTCACTTTAAGAAAATAAAAGCAAATCAGTATTGTGACTGCAGTGTCTCCACTCAAACATAACAGCCTTTTTCTCACACACAAACACACACACACACACACACACACACAAGCACACAAGCACACACACACACACACACACACACACAGCCTATTTCCTTCCATGTGTCAGTGCTAAACACACCTTAACAAATCATCTTTAGTCACTTCAACAACAACAATCACACGGGAACTTTGGCAGAATGCTGACGGAAAGAACTTCAGAGGAAGCTTAAAGGCAGACAAAAATGGCCTCCACGCTCACCAGACCTCTGGAGTCATTGGAGGTGACAGTAAGCCTTTGGCAATGAATGGGATTGTGGAACAAGACTTGATGCCCCACTTTTTGCTGATAGATCTCATAGAGGGTAATGCAGACATACAAACACAGACACACACACACACACACACACAGACACAGACACAGACACAGACACAGACACAGACACAGACACAGACACAGACACACACACACACACACACGCACACACACACTAGCATTATTACACAGAGGATACATGCACTGAGGTGCAGCTCTGTCCACAGGGAGTCCCTCCAAAGGCCTCAGGATGAGATACCCTTCATTTATCATCGTCCAGCTGTCTGAACACTGAGACAGGCAACAACCTCCCTCTCTGAGGGCCTACCGATCCTCCAGTCTGTTTATTAGTCTCACAGCAACCGGGGCCTTTCCTGATTAGTCCTTATGGCCCTTGAGCTGGGACAGTGATCAGAGCACATGATGTGTGAACAGAGCTGACGGAATGCTCTAGTCTACCCCGTGGAGAGGACAGCAGACATGTTTGCACCTGCCTCCAGGAGGACTCTCACTCTCGCCGCTACTGTCAAACTTGTTTGGGAGCCTCTTCCTGGTCACGCCTCACACTCCCCGTCTTCATTTAGAGAGGGGGAAAGTAAAGCTTCAAATGTTTTGGCATAAGTCTGTGTTTTGTAATTTGTACGGTCCGATGTGCTGCCAAACTATTTGCATTAGCATGATCCAAGGCGGTGGAGCATAAGTCACCGATGATGGTGCAGTATATTATAGTGTAATCAGAGCGGTCCGGGAGGTGTCCATCAGCACACGTCTCTGCTGTGAAGCTATATTAGGTGGAAAGGTCAGCATGTCACAGTAACTGGAGCCAAGTCAATCAGAATAAAATACCCACGTCATAATCACCTCGAACACTGCAAGGGCCCCACACACATACTCAATATAAACAGTCTCAATATAAAGGCTATGTTCAGTATACTCAATATAAACAGTCTCAATAAAAAGGCTATGTTCAGTATACTCAATATAAACAGTCTCAATATAAAGGCTATGTTCAGTATACTCAATATAAACAGTCTCAATATAAAGGCTATGTTCAGTATACTCAATATAAACAGTCTCAATATAAAGGCTATGTTCAGTATACTCAATATAAACAGTCTCAATATATAGGCTATGTTCGGGATACTTTTAGATCCCTGTTAAGTGGCCATGGCATGTGTTGTCTTATCTAATATAACCTTATGATTTGGGCTTCAGGTAATGGAAACCAATGTGGCCATTAGCTTCCAAATGAATGGGCTACTCATTGTGATAACATATTTTTTTAAACTTACACTTAAGAATAGCCCTACTCCCTTGAACAGGTGTGTAATCCTTTACAGCCATTTTACAGTCAGAATATAATCTGCAACAACTGACATCAACTCTAACTAAAGAATATCCCTGAGGTTGTTCAAGTGCACTAAAGTGGAGGCGGCTATATTAGATAGGCTACTGCACCAGTACCTTTCTAACATGAGTTATTTTATTCAGGCAGGTCAATAACCAAATGTGTTACTTTACCAACGCACAGTAAAACAACAACTGGAATCACTCTGCAAGCAGCTGGTCGAACAGCAATGGCATCGTTTCACCTGTTCCAATAGCCACTGCAATATGTTATGTCCCCGTTGGCATGTGTCATCTGACCCGCCAAGAGAGTCTACTACGGCTGGGGAGCATCACATTCATAGACCTGCCACAGACAAGCGCATTGGCCTGCAGCTGAAGTGCTGTGTCATTTACCCAAAGGTCTAGTTTATTCTTTTTGCACATTTCTTACACAGGCACACAATCATACTATGAGAATGCAAAGTGTATGGACTGGTTACACTCACACACAACTAGAATGGTTATCACTCACAAACAACTAGACTGAGACATTGCACTGACGGACATTTCTCATGTTGTTTTTCTCCTCACAATTTCAATCTCTCAGCCAGGGGTCCAGCTCTCTTTGGCCATCTACACAACCTGCTCCAGTCCTGAGCAGCAGTCACTGCCTGTGTTTGGCCTCAGATAGGCCATTTGGCCCCATTAATGTGCCATCATCTCAGGCCAGTCTCACCAAACACAACACCACAAGCAAGAGTATGCACAGAATCCCCTCAACAATACAACAATACACGCTTGTATGTCACTCTATTTAAAATAAATGAACTAATTAATCACATTTGCTGTGATTAATCATTTTTTTTAACTCAATGTGCTCGTTGCCCCTTTCATCCTGAAGCCCACCCACTGCACCCCCATCGCTGAAGTACCTCTGACCAGCGCTGCTCCAGGGACACAAAGCAGGAAGAGAACACGTGGGGCTCTGGCGAGAGCACAGGCCGCCTCAAACACTCACCGTGTCATCAAAAGCAGACCCTGAGCCAAATTTACATATTTAGATGGTCACCCATTCAGAAGGAATCCATTTCAATACAAAAGATTTGGCCTGGGGGTTCCACTTGTGAGTGGACAGAAACAGAAAGACACTGTCACTCTTGGTATCCTGTGGCCAGTCACCTATCACCGTTGCTCAGCTTGTTTGGGGTCTTTTAGGTGTTTTTTTCTTCTGATAAACAGGGTCAGAGCAGCTGGTCCTGGATCAGTGGCCTAACGCAGAGACACTGTTTGGAGGCCTGATGAGGATCTCAGACTGAGGCGTCAGCAGACGGCCAGCGTGGCCTGTGGCTTCAGGTAGCTGTGAGAGGGATTATCCCCAGAGCTCAGCAGCAGAGCAGAGCAGAGCAGAGCAGAGCGTGATCAGCTTACTGGGGCCTGGCGTCTACACAGATCTCAGCCACGGCAGGCAGGTATGTGTGTTTCTGTGTGGGTGGGTGTGTTTACATTTACGTGTCTCAACCAAGGTGATAGTAACCTGACATCAACCCACTTCCAAACCCTCTTCCTCAGTAAAACCCTCTTTTACAACCAGCCGTTTGCATATTATATTTAGACTAATATTCTGGAACGTGTTCTAGACTCTGTCTTCATGGGCTTCAAGACAACATAGAACACGCATGTGTAACATGAACATGAACATTAGAGGACATTACAGTATACACAGTCATCTGACAGGAATCCAGTCCCACAGAGCGTCCGTCCAAAGCCGTGTGAATACAAACTAGCATAAATCAAGTTGACACACACGCGTGATCTGGGTCACTTTCCCTTTCCGAGAAACACAAAGCATATGGTGGTGGACAAATGTTAACTGGATTTAATGAAGCGATGACCTTCAGTCCAGCTTGACCTCGCAAAGCTTCTCTTCACAAGGGCTGTGACTTAATCCCAGCTAGCCGGTTCTTCAGGGCCAAAGCTCTCTTGTTCCGTCACGTCACAAACACCCTGTTCCGAAGCCCCAGCCGTCCCGTCGCAAACACCCCGCTCCGAAGCCCCAGCCATCCCATTCATTTGGGTTTCAGTGTTTGCTCTCGGCCCAGCCCAGCCCAGCAGCACCAGTCATATCTCTGCATAAGGCTGTCTGTCTGTCTGGCTTCACTCCTATGGGATGCTGTGACCGGCCTGTGAACTGCACTAATGCTGCTGGACTCGTGAAGAGTTTAGCCTCACATAAAACTTCTACAAACCACACAACACTCTCCCAGAATGTCCTTTCATTACACCACGCTTTAAGAAGGCACACTGCACTGCATTCATGGAAGTTTGAACCACCGTGGCCGCAGGTCTATGCATGTGGCAGGGTAGTGACATACAAGCACTTAACACTCTTCTGTGTTTCACAGACCATTCTCTTTAACAATTTAAACTCATTGTATTTCTCAGTGTACTCTAAACAGAAGCTCAACATGTAAGATTATGAAGAAAAACTCTTTATGGAGTATGGGGTCGTATTCTTGTGCAATTTCTATGTAGTAAATAGTTCTCTGCTAAATATAAAATAAACAAACAAACAACACAAAAAACAACATCCTAATCTCTGATGTAATCTTGAGATAGCTTGTATGTAAATTGAGTTGTTGGCAGGTCATTGTTCTTTTGGTCCATGAGTATTGCTGTGTGAATAATGCATTCATGATATCAAACTAAATGCGTGAGTGAGTGAGTGAGTGAGTGAATAATGTACTTACAGTTACACAGGTTCACTCATATTAAATATTAGTGTTGCACAATCACAATACTTCCACTGTTGGTTCTTCCCCTTTGTCAGCTGTAAGGCTAATAGCTGAAGCTATGGGTTTCTAAACCAAGAGAATATTCTAAAATTGATTAAAGTTTCAACTTTTTAAATGCTCTTCAGACAGTGCGCTGCACTAAAAGTCCTGTCTCCATTAAATTAAATCAACATCTCCCTGTTTGTCAGAGGCCAGGCCATTTGCAGGTAACTCTACACT